>NW_011336416.1:0-1117 GCF_000735185.1 Notothenia coriiceps | reverse complement strand
TACGGACGAAAAGAGAGAGGGTTTTATTTTCTGACGCTGCGTGAGACACATATTTATGTATAAAATACATCAAAAAGTGCATTTTGCATGATTGGTCCCCTTTAAAACCATAATTGTGGATGTTTGCTTTCCCCCAAAAAGAGATGTGAGCACTGTCAAGTTGTACTCATCAGAGAAAGCTGATTTAATAAAACTAATTAAATCAGTAAGATCACTTTTTGTCCTGTAATAAAATACATTCATAGCTTCATTTAAAAAGCTTGATTAAAGCTGTGAATAAATGTAATTCGGTACAGATCTATTGGACAGACTACAAAAAGTCATACTATAGTAATTTCATAAAAAGCCATATTATAATGGGTCATAAAAAGTGAAAATAAAAATGTCAGAATTCTCAGGTCATTAAAATCTTATAATATCTCCTAAAAAAAGTTATTTTATAATATATATTAAAAAATATTTAAAATATAATAATGTGTATTTAGGGTTCAGTAAGTCAAAAACTTTTTTCAATTTAAAAGTCATAAATGTCCTAAATGTGTGATCGTACATTATGGCATAAAAATGACAGGTAGCCGATCAGACAGACAGGTGGAGCAGCGGGACAGCAGTGAGACAGGTGTACTGACCGGTGAGCGCAGGCCCTGACGCTTGGGGGGGGATAACACTTGGCGTTGTCCTCCACCGGGCCGGTCATGTGACTCCTCATCTCCGTCAGATTGGACGACAGCTTCATCACGCGGTTGACGGCGCCCACGAACACCTCGCCCGTCCTCCGGTGGACCGTCAGGTGAGTGAGGGAGGTGTCGAACGGCCGAAACACCACCCGACCCGTCGCCAAGGGGGGAGGGGGGGGAAGAGCCGGGGCCGAGAGGAGGGGGGAGGAGAGGAGGGAGAGGAGGAGGAAGAGGAGGAGAGGCGAGGAAGAGGGGAACATGGTGGAGAGAGAGAGGAGAGGATGGAGGGATGGAGGAGGAGAGGAGGGGAGGAGGAAGAGGAGGAGATCTGCTGCAGGACTGAGGAAGAGGAGGCAGCTTTAACGGGGCATGGCTGTGGAGAGAGAGAGAGAGAGAGAGAGAGAGAGAGAGAGAGAGAGAGAGAGAGAGAGAGAGAGAGA
>NW_011336415.1:0-2994 GCF_000735185.1 Notothenia coriiceps | reverse complement strand
ACACGGGTGTCACATGACATGTAAATGTTCTGGAAAGTTCCTTATACAGCTTTAGCCTTTTTTATCTCATGAAGTCCCTAAGTGACACACACTGAACAGTCTGGGGTCATGGTCCTTGTCATTTGCTTTTGTCTTCCCATAACAACATGTCCAAGATGTCCATGTGTCAGGCTAAAACATGTGACAGAACTAGCTAGATTTGGAAAGGTTTTTTATTGCTAAAGTTAATATTCAAGCCATTTAAGAATAAAAATGCTTACATGACATGTCATTTGTTAAACATTAAGCTGTCTTCGGCTCTTTTCTGCTGTAACAAATGTAAATGTCCCCTCTGTGGGACGAATAAAGGTATTCTGATTCTGATTACATTTAACCTGTTGTGGAAACATTTCTTGATGAAATTGATATGAAACAAATGCCATAAATATTGCTGTGACACATGGTGTCACATCGGGACTTTAACCCTAAACATTCACAGTAAACCTCTCACCCACAACCTCACATACGAGTACTGAATGTGCAGCAAAGTGATCTTAGGAAGGCAGATATAGCAAAAGATGAACGTAAACGACAAACGATGTTTCTTTCCTGGTAAGTCAACAATGGGTCCTCAATGTACCCGCCCCGGATTCCTATGACGAAAATAATAGAATGTCGCCAGTTGTCATGACTCAACTTATACTGCAACACCGGCTCTGTCCCGGGTCCCCGGTCTCTTGCTGGTGCGCCAAGTAATCCGCTGGATCCGTTCCAAAAGTGAATCTGGGTGCTTAATGACCGACACCGGGAGCCCCCCCTTTGCCATATCCTTAGTCGCTTCTTCCGCCGATCCGTATACGACAATTCCTGCTCATAGAAGACTCTTAACCCAGCCGGGAACGGAGTTTGAAATCTTATCTTCCTCTCCCTCAGGACCGTTTTCGCTTCTGCATACGCCCTTCACTTTCTTAACACATCAGGCGCGTAGTCATGATCCAGATTTACCCTCCTTTCGAGATGTTGAAATCCTCGCTTTTGGCAGGCCAGTCTCAGCAATTCTTCTTTCGTCCTGTAGCTTGACAGTTTGACTACGATAGACCTCGGCGAGGGTTCGGCATCAGGGCGCGGTGCGCTCTCTCAACTCGTAGTTCAAATGTAGCCGCGAGGTCCAAACCCTCCCTCAGCAAAGCCTCCACAAAAGTTCCCATCAACGGGGAATTATCCTCTTGGCCTCTCTTTAACGCCGTGGATTCGGATATTTCTCGTCTGGACCAACCCTCCAGGTCCGTTAGCTTAGCATCCAGATGCACCTGCAGTTGTAGCAGCTCCGTCACCGCCTCCTCCGCCACCTGTAGCCGCGTTTCAGTCGCCTCAATCCGCCCTTCTGCCTCTGCAATTCTAGTGTCAGTCTTGTTTATTTCTTCAAAAATCTCTTTCAGCTGCTGACCGTTGTCTTTCCTGAACTCTCTCTATTCTTTCAGTATGAGGCTCATGTCCGCTCTCCCAGTGTGGTCTTCCTCGAGGTGCGTTGGAGTGTCGTCGTCCCCCACCACGCTGCTAGCAGAAGAAGCTAGGCTAGCTCCGTCTCCGTCAAATAAATCAGTCTGCATTCGTTTTTCACCCTTTTTTTTAGGCATTCTCAAGACCAACACTCTTAAGCCAAACTGTAAAATCACCAAACCGGAAGACGCAGACAGATGTTTTTATCGGAGCTTGGTATTGATGGTAGCTGCTGGTAGCTGCTGGTAGCTGCTGGTAGCTGCTGCGGTCGATACTTTGTCTTCATGAATGCGTTGTTCTTTTTTTTCACATCAGAATAGGGAGGGAAAATAATGTGAGGAGTTTGCTATAAAGAAAAACTGCTCCCTGAAGATTAATTAGATCTATGTTGGATATGTAATGTTTTTAATCCGATAGAGTGTATTGGATTGTAAACGTTAAGAAAATGCGTATTTATATGAATTTTTTAAAACGAGAAAAACATGTTTGCTCTACATTTCTCTATCTCCCTTTTTAACATGGCTAAATGGGATTCCTCTTTTGCTGCAACACACTGAGCTTTATGCAAATGAATGTGTGATGACAATCCAATAAACAATATGCAATGAGAGTAAAAGCTCTCCGGTGACTCTTGAAGCAAGTGAATGCAAAAGGCATATTCACCAAAAACATCTATGATGATGTTTTAGTTCTTGGCATTGATAAACTCCCTGCTGATATCATCAAATCTTTGATGGAATGTATGTGGCCAAACCTGATAGGTACAATGAATAAATGCAGAAAACAAAACCCAGCAGAGGAAGAGATTGTTTTGGAGTTTTGAATATGTATTGTGGTAATGATTGCCGTCTAGACTCTGACCTTGTCAATCCGAAAAGGGAAACACCAACAAGCAGTAAGTGCTGAGAGATGATAAAACAAGTATCCTTATGGGTCTACAGGTGGAGGCTAGGTGGAGGTAGGGATTATAAGGAGATATATAAACTTAAATAAACCGCCCTGACTTATAGACTGCATTTTGTATTCAAATGTTTTGAAATGTTTCAGAAATGAAACACTGAAACTCTATTTATTCCGGTACAAATATTTACCGTGTCAAATACTGTCACACTACTACGCACATGCAAACTGATGTAGTTGCGTGACTTGTCCTTAAAAAATAACAACCTACTCTATGTCTATCTCAATAACCATAGGCCTTTAAATGAAGCCAAAACTGTTTTGGGGTTCAAAGGTTAGGATGCAAATACTTTCAGATCTCAATCAACGAGTGGGAAAAATACTTAAAATGAGCAGAGAGAGGGCTAAATGTGCACTCTAAAAACTAAACCAGTGGCTTTGTAAATATCACAATAAAAAAAAGCTATACTACCTTAATAAAATTAATTGTTGAGTTGGACATACCAAAATAAATGATTAAAAATCCAACAGTTAATTTTGTCCTAAATTATTACTATTATTTAAGTTGATTACAAAAAAATAAATGAGTATTTGACTAACAAATTATATTTTTAA
>NW_011336414.1:0-2704 GCF_000735185.1 Notothenia coriiceps | reverse complement strand
CCCCTTGGACATAATGCACTTATGTTGTCCCATGCTCCTTAGGGACCTGGGAAACGTGGTGCGCAGTAAGCTCCATACAGGGCTGGAGGACTCTCTGGAGAGCCTTCCCCACTTGGGTCTGTGCACACACTACACGAGGTGAGTGTGGAGGACATAGTACACTTACGTTTTCCCCATGCTCGTTAGGGACCAGGGAAACGTGGTGCGCAGTGTGTAGTTACTTGCAGGGTGGAGCTATGGGCTTATTCAGACCAATTACGTGGAGGAGGCTGTGGCGTAGTGGACTAGTACGTTGGTGTTCGGATCAGGGGAGCATAGGTTCAAACTCCACTGCAGTCAGCATGTCGTTGTGGGGCAAGACACCTTACCCCAAATTTCTCCAGTGGGGATTGCCCACAGTATTGAGTATGTAAGTCACTTTGGATAAAAGCGTCTAACATGTAATGTAATTAGGCTCTACCCAGCCAAGTAAGCTGTGGCCCCGAATTCTCCACGGTCTCAACCAGGTGATAGGAAGTTGGGGTACGGTGGCTGTTAGCCAAAAGCCGGTCAGGGGCAGTGTGGTGGGTCGATGTTGTGGGGCGACAGGGCATTTATCCATCGGGGCTCCACCCACTGTACCCATAGAGTCCAGTAGACAAAACGGTGGGTTATGTATTGTAACCATAGTTCTATAAGCAAAGGCGGAGCCCTCTCCCTAGGGGCCCTGTCTTTCCTATACCGCTCGCTGAAGAGTGTGTAGGATGACAGTCAGGATGCGTAGCCGCCTTATATACTGTGAGCTGCGTGCGCATTCAGGTAGGCTCGCCCTGATTGGCCGGCTACGTTTATACAACTTCAGTGTGTAGTACCCATAGAGTCCAGTAGAGGGCTACGCCTGTGCTTATAGAACTAGGGTTACAATATGTAACCCACCGTTTTGTCTCTCTTTCAAGAGAAAATTAGCTAAATTGCTGGAATCTTAGTAACATCCAAGACAAATGTACAACAAGCTGCATGGGTGAAAATCAATTACATATTTAAAAAATATTACACAGTGGCAGCATACAATAAATATAGATATATCTCCCACATAGCATTCTTAGTCATTATTACACCCAGGTTTCTGTATAAGCACTTACTCATCGTTACTCCCACATTAATGTACTCCCACATTAATGTACACACACACACACACACACACACACACACACACACACACACACACACACACACACACACACACACACACACACACACAGAACAATAACATTTAAGTTAAATGTTATTTATGTGGTAGAAGAGCAGACTATACTACTAATAGAAAATACTTAATTAGAACAGTACAGCATCATATCATCAGCATAACATGTGTTTTTAAAAATAACTTGAGTGTTAAATAAATGTAAATGAACTTTGTTATTTTCCACCACTGGTTACAGTCTGGTCAGCTGTTATTGTGTAGTTTGGATTTCATTATTATCCCAGTACAGCTTCATGCCAGATGTCAACCTGTTCAAGGTGATCTGATCTCAGGACTAGGTTTGAACAGATCCACTCTTTAATTTTGCATAAGTTTGATGTAGATGAGGTTTGTTCAGATTGTTTTTACAGTGAAAGAATGGGAATGAAACCCTGTGACGAAAATGCAGCAAACAACTAAAGAGGTCAAAACGCTCTCCTCATGAATGGAGGAGCATTCAGACATTCAGCAGCTCACATATTTAAATGATGAAGCCTTGTACTCGTAGGTTGGAATGTTCAAAGCTATTTCATCACTTTACTTTTTAAAATGTCGCTTCCCAGGGTATTCGCACAAACATAAAACCCCCACCAGTAGAAAAAAAATACATCAAAGTTGGTTTCCAGTCGTTCTCCCAGCTGTATAATTCATGTACCTGCAACTTTTTTAATCACCACCCTCATCTGTTATTAATACCATAGCCATAAAAATCATGGTCATTATCATTACTGTCGTCGTGTCAGAGCAGCCTTAACATTCACGACCAACTGCACGCCGCCATGCCGATGCCAATAAAGCAGCAGACATCAGGGCTCGAATCTGCGAAGACACGGACATCTGGCTCGGTTTCAGAGCTCGAGTCGGGGCGGGGAAATCTCCCGTGACAATACATCAGTGGAAGATCCTCCTCAGCCATATGCTGCCTTTAAAAGCTGCCTCTTTTCCACACTTTGCATCACGATGGGGATGTTTAAAGAGGGCTGGCAGGGTACTTAAAGTGGCTCGTTAACAGAAGCACGTCCAACATGTTTGTAGAAGGACCTGCATCTCCACTGCGGGACCTTAAATGTTACACTGGCTTCCTTTCTGTCAACGATTTTATTGAAAAAAACTGCTGCTGGTTTATAAAGCATTGAATGGTTTAGGGGCCATATACATTTATGATCTCCAGCTGCATTATGAACCATCAGCTCTGCTTTCTGTCCCCAGAGTCAGAACTAAACATGTCCTTGGGTGCTTTGAAAGGCGCCTTTAAATATAATGAATTATTATTATTATTATTATTATTATTATTATTATTAATTAGAAGCAGTGTTCACATATTATGCTCCAAATATCTGGAAGGAACTACCAGAAACCTGCAGGTCCTTTTAAATCCAGGCTGAAGACTTTTCTTTTTGCTGCTGCTTTTTAATTTTTGTAAACCACTTTGAATTGCCTTGTGTTGAAAAGTGCTATATAAATAAACTTGCCTTGCCTTAA
>NW_011336413.1:0-3927 GCF_000735185.1 Notothenia coriiceps | reverse complement strand
ATTTAACCCGCCTGTTGTCTTCGGGTCAAATCTGACCGATTTACTACTTTCATCAATCATAACTTTTTTGTTTGACATTTGATTGCATTAAGGCTTTATGATATCCTTCACAGTAGAAATTTGAACATAATAACATTGCTGATTGATGATTTAGTCAACTTTGTACAGGGTTTGTGACTTTGCAGACCGTTTACATGCATAAAAACCTTCATAACACACAAGGGGACGGGTAATAACCGGAAAAGCATGACATGGGACCTTTAAATTAAATTTGGTGATGATTAATGGTTTTTGTGTTAAAGGTCCCATGTCATGCTTTTCCGGTTATTACCCGTCCTATTGTGTGTTATGAAGGTTTTTATGCATGCAAACGGTCTGCAGAATCAAAAAACCTCAAAGTACACCCTGTAGCGAGTACAACTCTAACAAAGAAAATAGCTGTCTATGCTGCCCCAGAACGCCTCGTTGGAGATTTCTCTTTTTCCATTTGTTTCTTCCGGGAACCGCATGACGTCATGTGGTTCCCGGAACCAAAATGTATAAATCCGCGGAGCTCCTCACACACCAGGATCCCTTGGCGTCACTATCAAACGCAGTGGGGGGACCTTTGGCGTACATTTTCAACTAACGGCCCCTACACACAGCGGCGCGCGTTGAAGCTTGCCGGCGGGCGTGTCTGAAGCTCGACCAACAACCAATCACATGAATCTCCCGCCCCGGACACACAAGCAGCGGTTTGGTTGGCTAGAGCGTGTACTGGCATATGATTTGATTGGCTAACGATTCAGCTTTGCTCCCACAATGCAGTAGATCCAACAAGCCGTTTAGGACAGAGTGAATACCGGTGAATACACATACTTTACAGAGATGCTGTATGATAAACTAATGTGAGTTTGGAAAATTGCACAATATAATGTAGTATACCTCAACAATGGAATTATGATCAGTAGAAATGGCCATGACATGGGACCTTTAATGTAATAGCAGTTAAAACAGGACCGGCCAAATTTGACCGCGAACACGTAAGGGGGGAAAAACAAACACAACAGGAGGGTTAAAACAAGAGAAAATAGACATTTCCCTTCAAACAGTCTCAGATCAAATCATCAATTTATTGGGTTAAGAGTGAAAACACAAAGGTAAAGGTGTGTGTAAGAGGGTTAATGTGATGTAACTAAGTACATTTACTGAAGTACTGTCAGTAAAAATGTGTTACCTGTGTATTTTCACTTTATTCTACTTTATACTTTTACCTCAGTGAATTTATTTTACAGCTTTAGTTACAAACTACTTTGCAGATTTAGGTTATTAAAACAAAAATATAAATCAACTAATAAATTATAATATTTTATTACAGGTTAAGCTACCTAGCCAAAGTGATCAAAAACCCCACCTTTACCAAGTGCAACATATGCATCAACTATTATAATAATACAAAAATAAAAATGCAGTATATATAAATACAAATAATTAAGAATTAATATATCATTCTAAAATGGGCCATTATGCACAATAAACACTTTTTATACTTTTAGTATGTTTTTATGCTAATACCTTTGGACTTGTACTAGAGCAGGCTTCCCAACCCAGTCTCACATCTAAACGTGTAATAACTACGTTGGTCCACAACTTGGGACGTAGTATTTCTACAAAAACGCATCTTAAATTGTAGGATCCCTACGTTCTTTTTCACCATTAATTTCCAATGTCACGTGATCTTCAAATTTCTCTCCGCATAAAAAAAAAAACATGGCCGTCCTTCGTTTTATTCTCGGTGGAAAATGCCTATTTTAAGGTTAGTTAGGCCATTAAAATGCGTTTTGATGTAATTTGATGCTAGAAATATGAGTTGTTATTTCAGATTATGTGTGCAGTGGATGTACATGATCTTTAGTTTGCTAGTTATTACAAAGATTACTTCAGGAAATTGTGTCCATACAACGTTTTCATTGTTACCAAGGTGGTTGCTAGGGACGCTGCTATCGATATTATTTATGTTATGTTGTGTAACTGTTTAATGGTGTTATCTTTATTGCTACCCCCTTCCCCATCAATTTATAGTGTTGGTCCACAGCGCATATTTATTAGTTTAACAAAATCCGCATCTAAAATGGTGGCATAGATCGATAGTTACGTATGCATCCTTGCACTGTAAAAAGAAAATAGTTGGATCAACTTAATTGAATTACTTCAATTGGTAACACATACATTAATTAAGTTTATTCAAATAAAAATAGCAAGTTAGACTGACCCAATTATTTTAAGTCAGATCGAATTACTAATATGTTAGTTTTCAAATAAACAATTTGCATCAATCAAACTTAAAATGAATGCACAACAAATTAAAATGTCCTTGTTTTCCAACTAAATTTTCTGCTATATCCTAAAGTAAAATACTGCTTCCTTAGAACCCAATATTCTGCCTTGAGGTTAAGAATATTTTTATAGTAACCTTAATGTGAAATGTAAGTTTGCTCAACATAATAAAATATTTTTTTTACAATTAAAAATTTAAGTTGGCTTTCAAAAAAATATCACATTTTCACTGTTTGTGAATACTTTATTATATGAAAGTATAAAACGCAATATGCCGACATCTTCCAACACATTAAATGCATACAGTTTACTTTTTTCTTTAAACACATATGCACAACATGCATTACAGTTTAGACAACAAATGTAGATTTTAGACATTTTGAATTGCCTAACCATTCCTGTAACTGCATGCATTTTTGATGTAGCGGTCAACAAAGGTTGCTCATCCAGGATAGCTTAAAGGACAATTACATTTGAACAAATATGCATTTTAACAATCACAAGACTAATGCATAAAAAGTGCATAACAGTTTGGGCAAGCAAAATCTTTCCCATATAGAACCAGTTTTTACCAGCATAAGCTCGTAGACACAGTAGTAACAAAAAAAATATATAAAAATAAAATAAATAAAAGGCCTTTCTTCAGTTTCGGCAACCGTACAAAAGCGTTTGTAGCGTACTTCTGGCAGCCGCCAGTTTTTGAAAAAAGAAAATCCTGTAAGTTAGTTTCACAATATGACTTACAGGTCGTTTTTTTTACTTCAAAAAAAAAGAAATAAAAGTATAGATGAAAGGCACTAAATTTACGATTTAAAATCGGACACACAACAGTGTGCACAATTGATAACACTTGATAACACATTAACACCTCAGTAAGGTATTTGAGCTCTAAGCTCAACATTTCCCCAGAAAATGAAGGAAACATGTTTGGAGAAAAACTCCTGCACCTCCAAAAACCTGCAACAAAATCAAGTATATCTTGTGGTTTGAAGAATATTTGTCTCTCGATTGTCTCTTTAACCACACAAAGGCAAAAACACCCAAAGAGGCTTCAGTTTCAAGTCTTAACATTGTTCCTCCCTAGGCCATTTTTGGGTCCAGAAAGGGAATCAATTGTGATGCGTGTCATTACTGCGAGCTTTGAAGACTGCCATACAGATTTTGGACTTTGGGGGACATCTTGTGTTGATCAAGCTCCATGATGATTTTCTGGAGCACTTCGAAAGTAAAACGAAGGGGTTTGGGATAAGCTAGGTTAAGTGCATATAGCAAACCTAGAAGCAGGGCACAAGCTGAGGCAACTGAAGTCAGTCCATGCAACACCTTCACGCCCTCGATGACGATGCCCATGTCTTCAGGTGGCTCCTGCGGTCCTTCCCCGTCCCTTCGAATGACAAACACTGCCACAGTGAGATGCTCCAGGTCCCTTTGAACGTCCTCTGGTCCAGAGTCCTAAAGTACATGACACAAAACATCACTGTCATCACTTTGTACTTTTATTCACGCCTCACATTAAAAAGACAACTGCAAAATCACATCGACTTCATTTCACTGAATAGTGCTATATGGATTGGAGCCTTTTAAAGGCTCAGCCACACATCTCATTATTGG
>NW_011336412.1:0-3045 GCF_000735185.1 Notothenia coriiceps | reverse complement strand
GGTCAATGTGTCAGATTTGTTGAATATTAATCCATAAATGAGTTCTGTATAAGCCGTAATGGGCACAGTGTTGGAGGCCGTCTCTGTTCCTTTCTGTTAAAGTTGTTTGGTATAGAGTGGTGCAGGAACGAGTCCTAAAACCAGGAAGTGAGTTCGCATTTTA
Organism: Notothenia coriiceps; assembly: GCF_000735185.1. NCBI lineage: Eukaryota > Metazoa > Chordata > Actinopteri > Perciformes > Nototheniidae > Notothenia > Notothenia coriiceps. The sequence continues at coordinate 2,882 of NW_011336412.1, read as the reverse complement.
CCACTTCCGGTTCCCTCGTCTCAGAGTCAATGGGTTTTTTGAACTAGTTTTGGGAAAATAGCTCGAAATAAGGTCTGTGGTTGACCACAAATGTAAGAGACGGATCACGTTTTGTTCTACAACATTAAATACATCAGCAGTGACCCCACTGGTGATTTTTGAAGAGTTCACGTGTCTGTTTTTGAATATCGATCTTAAGTTGGCGTGACGTTGAAGTCGTGCGACCCTGCTGTAGTTCGTTTATAGCATAACGTTAGCATTTTGCTTTTGGCGAATACATTTATGATTTGAAAATTATAAAAGTAGGGTAGACATGTGGATATTATCCGGCTGAACAAAACGTGCATTTATCAAACAGGTTTGTTTTCCGCAGATCTTATTTTTTACAATATTCCAAAATCCTATGGAGAAATCGCATTCCTTTTTAGTCGAGGGAACCCTTGTACACCTTACTTCCGGGGTCGGCCTACAAAAATACGTCATCACTGCACCACTCTATGGCACATGAAGCCAAAAAGGCTTGACTTTCAGGTACAAAGTTATCAGGATCTTCTGGCGATATCACACATTGTCGGACCAATAGTGCATGCACTTCATTTCCTAAAGCCCCGCCTCCCAGCCGCTAAATCACGTCTCAGCTGAGTCAAATGAATCAAATAACTCTGGATATCGCTATTAGCGTATTCTACATTGCACTATAAGTTTCTTTTCTCAATGACAATTTCAATGTAAGTCAGGGGAAAACAAGCCTTTGTGGCATCACGTGACCCACATGGAAGTTGTCATTCCACCGTTTGGCCACTTCAAACGTTGTAGTCAGATATATCCTGGTTCAGCCATGTTTTCATTAAGCACATTCATTTACCCTCAAGATATTAAAACCGAGTGAACCTAAAGAGAGTCCGTTACAGACAAAATACAAATATATATATATATAAATATGTATACAGATATGTATATATACATATACTAGGGATGTTAAAATTCACCAATTCGCAGCGGTGCACCGGCATAAACGTTCAAAATGTGAGTGCACCGGTTGAAAGAGTCCACATCGGCTACAGTTTGGGTTGAACTCGCGATGCATCGATTGCTACAATCGATGCATTGCGAGTTCAACCCAAACTGTAGAAAAAAAAATGTGGAAAAAAACGATTCATTCGTATAATATCCCCTCATCCTGTCAGCACTCAGCAGAGACGATCTTTGATCTTTGCTTCGCCACTACGGAGGCCAAGAGCCGCGTCACAGTTATCAACACACATGGAAGTCGAGGAGAAAGAGATACACAGCGCGCCAAAAACATCTACAAATCAATCGTTTGGCAACACTTGAATTTTTCAAGAAAGGTGGACAACTCGACAAATCGCAATCAATTTGTAAACGATGCCGAGCCCCTTTAAAGTACGTAGTACGAGGAACTTAGCGACGCACATAAAGAGGCGACATGGGGTCCGCGGTTGAAAAGAAAAACCTGAAAGTTAGACATATGAGTTTAATCACTCAGTGAGGTGTTCTGTCAGAGAGAGTGGTGTTTAGCTTACAGCAGCCTGTGACGGCCAATAATAGTTTAAATGTCTTCCTTACAACTGTAAGCAGTTATGATAGAGCTGTTTGTGAAAGGTTATTTGTATTTTTTATTGTTCAAATAGAAACCACTGCTTTCTGCTCACTGGTGAGTTAGCCTATGAATGAGTGTTAAGCACATCAGGCTGGCAGTTGTATGGGCATTGCATTGGGCTACTATGGTAGTTGTTATTTGCACATTGTTAATCCTGGGCAATGCATCCTTAAATTGTTTAACTGTGAGGTGTTATACACAGCCTGTCCTCCTACAAAAAACGACCAAATAGGTAGATTGTTCAGCAGCTTATTACGACCTAGAGTCACGTTTTAAAGTTTAGCACCTCTAGTGGTCGTGTAAGAGACAACAATTTCTAGCGAGAAGTGTATATTGCACTTTTACAATCCAGGTCCAGTGGATGTGTAGGACCTATAGTTTGATAGTACGAAGATGATTTGAGGTCTCGCCAGGAGAATGTGTATATACTACGTCTTTCCCCTAATTATTTCTGTTGACGGCAGCGTGCATGTAAAGTTGGCGTCAACCCCATGGATGTATAATAAGAACTGGATACAGCGTGGGAGGCGGGGTCTCGTTCTTTCCCATGAGAGCTACTCATTGGCGCTTGAGGACAAAATGGCCCAACTTCTGAGAGAGCGAAACGTCACAGATTACCCGTCATGCCTGGCTGTCAGAGCAGAAGTACCCGTATGTGCGCTCATAGAGCATGCGCAGTTGAGTTGCCCCTTAAGCCCCCCCCGAGCTCCCACTCTCAGATGCGCGTTCATAATGCCAAGGAAAATAACTCTCAGAATAACGTTATTAGCACATTTTACAACTTGAGGACCTAATGTTTTTGATAAGGGCTATACAAATGTTCATACTGGGTAGTTTATTTGGTTAAAAAAAAAAATGATCCAACGATTTACAGACATTACATTACATTTCACTTTTAGCCAAAGCTAAAGCTTACATACTCAATCCTGTGGACAATCCCCACAGGAGCAATTTGGGGAGAAGTGTCTTGCCCAGGGACACAACGACATGCTGACTGCAGCGGGACTCGAACTTGCTATCCCCCTGATTCAAAGTTCAGCGCACTAAGTTCAGCGCACTATTCCACCGAGCCACAGACCACTCTTTCCCAATGTTGGTCAATGGGAAAAAGTATTTCTGGGCCCGGGGACATCACGGACTGATACAGAAGTTGCAGTACCGCCGTTTGGACACAACAAATATTTTCCTCAGAGTCTGGCACACTTCCTGGGGGCTTGATCAACCCTCACGGGGTGAAAACAGTCTTTCCGGTCTCGGTTCA
>NW_011336411.1:0-2095 GCF_000735185.1 Notothenia coriiceps | reverse complement strand
AGCAAGGTGTTCATCAAGGCCCCGGAGTCGGTACGACACACACACACACACACACACACACACACACACACACACACACACACACACACACACACACACACACACACACACACACACTTGGGGGCGGGCCCACTTGTCACTTTTTATGCATACTAATGTGATTGAAACATTTTTTATTATACACCATAAGGCGCAACAGTGGGGGCTTTTCACACCTGTGAATACACATCACCCCCCTCCTATCGACGGATCTCACACCTACTTGGGATATCACACCTGCTTGAGATCTCACACCTCGATCAAAGGGGAAGCGGGAATTAGCTCATTTGCATAATTGGGGGAGGTGTGACCTGTCACTTTTTTATGCATACTAATGTGATGGAAGCGGGATGAATATTACTACTAACATCAGGTTGAAGCTGTTATTAACTAATGAATAAGAGTGATAAGTGCCATTTAGTAAGAGTATTCACCACATCGTTTCCCGAAGGGTTTAGTTCATTAAATACGATTTGACCTTATCAATAGTAGCTATATGAGAGAAAACCACTCGCTTTGGCACCATTTATTTACCACACATCCCAGGGGCCACTGATTAATACAGGTCAAGTTACAGGGCTTCCATCACATTGTTATCCTTCATTTTGCTGAATATCACCAGATAACCTTAATCATGCTTAAGCACTGACTAAGTGAATCATAAGTTATAGTAAAAGTGTTCAAAATCAAGGACAAAACATGGCTATGTGGGGGAAGAAGGTGTACATATAATGTACTGCATGTTGCTCCTTCTAATGCTTATGAAGGTTGGCAGTTATGTCAGTTTTGTAGTGCAGAGTTACAGAACAAAGGTTTCAGACTATTATGGAAAGATAATGTTTCCCTCCTAAATATGGTATATTGTTTTACAAAATTGGCACTTATTGTCTTTTTACACAATCCACTCTCCAAAATCATGTTCCCATAATATAAAGTGCATTCTGATATAGTTTCGATGAAAACCTAATTGAGGTACGTATTTTATATGGGAGATCCGTTGCAGTTTTTAACACATCGTTAAAACACATGGTTTTGAATGTAATCCAAAAATAAATTGTTGTGTTAAGTTATGGATCATGGTATGGCTTAACATGAGTATCTTTCGTACATTGCGTGCCGTGTGTAAATCGATATTAATAAATGTGGAATTGTTCTCCTGTAATACATTTCCATGTTTGCAGAATCCCGCTAACTTTGAGTAAAATGACAAAAATCCAGTATAATTTATATATATAAATATGTCAAATCCCAGGCCAGAGATGGATTACTCGAGTCCTGGACTCGGACTCGAGTGCCGATTTTCAGGACTCGTCGCTCGACTCGGACTTGGACTCGTGAATTCTCGCGCACGATGACTTGGACTCGGACTCGTGAATTCTCGCGTTCGATGACTCGGACTCGACTTGTACATTGACGCTCCGACTTGGACTCGAGCAAGTTTTCTCTGGAGTCTGATGTCCTCTATCCTGGCACGTGCACCTGTGAGGCGAGTTCACGTACTGGGCCCCGCTATTCCAGTCTAAAGATGTCTAGATGTCACACCCCGCATCGTGCTGTATGCTTTCACACATTCTGCTTCCACATTGGAAAAGAGCCGCGCAAAATGCTCGTTATGTGGAAACAATATTGAAGAGAAGGCTCCGTAACACATTACTCTAAGGATCGAGTTCAGACATATAGGTTGTCTTGAACACTATCATCAGAGTAACTGATCTAATCAATAAATAAAGATTCAGCCGATAACACAAAAGCACATGGCTACTTAACATGCAGAATGACATTTGCATGTTAAGTAGCCATGTGCTTTCTGGGGCTAAATCTTTATCAGTAAACCGATTTAACCGGTAAAAGTTCCTTCAAAATAAGAGTCCCGATCTTATTACTATCAAAATAAAAGTGCAAAACGAAAAGTTTACCAGAAGAAAATATTGGCAAACAAATATAATCACTTCTCTAAAAGGTAACTCATTTTAAATATAGTTAGACATATTAAAGATCATTTACAATAATAATATTACTATTAGTAATAAGCTTTATATTTGTATAGCACCTATTA
>NW_011336410.1:0-3244 GCF_000735185.1 Notothenia coriiceps | reverse complement strand
CACATATTCAGTTTCGGCAGCAGTTATTCCTGTTTGTCTAGAAGTCTTCTCACCAGGGCCAGCCGAACCGTGTATTACAATGCCGTTATGTGATGACCTTCAAATAGAAAAGCAAGCACACTCGGAATAAAGTATTATTATTTTTTTTTTAAATGTTTGCGGATTTCACATCAACAGGAAGTCCGGTTAACTATAATGTCCGTGCGCAACAATACACCAACCCATAGATCCACGGGTGACTAATAATCACCACATTACACACATCCCTTCACATTTAAGTTTAAATTTACATTAAAGTATTTCGGGAGGCCTTCTAAAATGTTTGTAAATATAATTAGGGTTGTAGTTGAAGAGTTTGTAAATTACTGGGTTGCGCAATCGCACAACGGCACGTCCATTAATTCCACAACCACACACATGGATTAACATCGATTTAATACATTAATGTAGCTGTACTGGCATCCAAGGGTTTCCTCTTGCCACTATAGACCGGGGTTGACGACACGCAATCCAAAACAATAAGCAGCCTAAGGTTTTCAGTCAAAAAAAATTAATTTATTAACAAAAATGTATTGACTTAAATAGTCTCAAAATAACAAATCTTAAACAATATTTCGGCGATATACTTTCCTATATAAACTAAACTTTGTTTACAGTCCAATTTGCGGTCGAAAAACTGTTCCGCTCCCCGTCTCATCAGGTCTCCGAGCACGCTGTCCTCAATTACCTCACTTAAATACACACCGGAAGGTACACGGAAAGAGATCATATTTACGATATAAAATAAACAATCACTTCATCAAAACATATTCACCACGGCAATATAAATCATTCTCCATCACTAAATCATTTATCAATTATGAATAGAAATAATAACGTTGACTTCATTGTAGCTCTAACAGTAGCCTTTGTTTCTGCTAAAAGAGGTGTCGACCAGCTGGGGCAACAAGAAAATCGGCGAAATCGAGTGTGACTATTACAAAATAAATAATTATTATATTAATATTGACAATAACAACCGACCGTCGGGATAGCATTTGCCGGGGAGCGTTCTCATGGTGTCTATTATCAACGCTATGGGAGGTCTATGAAGGTCAATGGGACGCTCTGCCCGTTGAAAACTGACTTCCAAGGGGTACCCTGTATGTAATAGAGTGACGGGGAGGGGCCCTGACCTGGCAGTCACTGGTAGACAGTGAATGAAGCGGAGGAGCGCAGTAGTGTTGGAGAACTTAGGGAGGTCAAATACCAGTCCAGCTGCAGCATTCTGGATGGGCTACAGAGGTCGGATGACACTTGCAGGCAGACCAGCCATGAGGAGAAATCTGTTCAATAGTTGCAATGTTTATGAAGTGTGCCGAAAAGACCACTGTCAATTATCAGAATCACATGACCCCTCAATGACCATTGCTTCTGTGGCTGAGTGCGTCCTTAACAATAACGTGTACATTCAGAAAATGAGAATGATTAAACTAGAAACGTGTACTCAGACGACACATCTCTCTCTCACTCTGTTGTTCCTGCCAGCGACCTTCATTTGCATTCTCATGATAAGGGGCAAATCAGCTCTGTGCCGGCGTTACCGTTGTGTTTCAATCCCCCCGACTGCGGAAGCGCTACCCTCGGTGTTGAGCGCCGCTCAAATCGTCACTCAGAACTGCACTCAAATTCTAATTATTTCAACATTGACCTATTTACCGATGACCTTGATCCACTAACATTGACATACACCTGGCTGAGATAATAATCATTTGTTATGTTTATATTTGAAGTCCAAAGCCATGATTCTGAGCTTTGTTCGTTTAGATATCATTACTTTTCTATTGTCTTGTACTCACATGTTCTACTTCAACTGTAGACCAGATTATAATTTTTTCGAGTGGCATCAACTATTTTGAATAAATAAAAATGGAGATAGTTGATACAGCAAATGTCTCACTGATTGTGATCAGTATATATATATATATATATATATATATAAACATATTGTTACGTCCCCACTAGGGAATGAGGAAAAGCAACATACACCAGTTGAAATTGGTAATAATTACAAGCAGTTTATTGCATGAATTATGAAAGCCTCACTCAGGATTTTTTTACCAAGTGTTTTTATTGCTCTTGGGGCATTACAAACAAGATTTGAACTTTATTTATTTTTTATCTAGTTTTTTCAAATTTAGAAAAAAACATGTTTTATATGTCCACTCAGGTGGATAGTATGCGTTAAAGTGTAAACTGAAAACTTGTAAATTTGGAAAAAATGATAAATAAAGATGTGAAAACTTAAAATTACATTATAACAACTCAATTATATATATTTAAGGCCCAAAAACATATTGCAAATGAAGTATTTTCAAGAAGAACAGCAGCAGTAACAGTATGAAATGTACTTGAAATATATCCAGTGATGCATGACGTCCACTTTAATGGACAGGTGAATAATCAGGATTTCCTGCAAACATACAATCAATACTTTGACAATTTATGAATTATATGTTTCCTTAGTTGTTACTTGATGTCACCAAAAGTTTTATAACTGCAGGGAGTGCTTTCCATAAAAGGATTGGCAAGATATCGGCAGGTGACTTGGTCCACCTGGCTTTCTGTCGTTCATCTTGGTTTAGAGTAGTGATGTGTCAGTCGCGAACGAGCCGGCTCCAAGAGCCGGCTCTTTTAAGTGAACGACGGGAGCCGGTTCGCGCCCGCGAACGAGCCGGTTCTTCTTTTTTTTTGTGGCGGGATCTAGATCGGCATGATCTATGCAATGATCATGCAATGTGCACATTATCCCGCTTATTACATGGCCACATTCTCAACAAAGTAACGACATGACTCCCAATATTAATTGAAATGCTTTTCTGGATTTAGAAAATTATTTTATTGATTTAAAAAATAGTTGGATTTATTTAATTTGACATGCATCCGCTAAAGAAAAATAGTCCGTTGCTACTGTTTGAACTAACGTCGTAACGGCAGGAACTGCTTCGATAGTGTTTTTGAGGAGCTTTTTGATTACAGATTTGAAAACATCGTTGTTTGCTTTAAAAGTAGCACAATTCATTATGTCAAACCTTGGAAAGTATCTAGATATCCCTGCCCTAATGCCAAAGTAAATATCAACTGAATGTGTCGCCGTTTGATGTCTAGGTCTGGACCGCATGCGTAAAAAGGAGGGTTTCTGCCCCGTTACTTCTCTTCTTACTTCTATAAGAATAAAACACGGAGGAGGGAGATCTCTTTTTCT
>NW_011336409.1:0-5292 GCF_000735185.1 Notothenia coriiceps | reverse complement strand
AGAGGTAGAGCTAGAGGGAGAGGAAGTGGACAAAGAAGAATACTCTACTGTAAATGAAATGTTATCAACCATGGTTTGACGATGAGAGAGGCTGGACAGAGGGTTCAGCCTAATCTAAACCGGTTTACTGTTGCCTCTGTAATCCGGACACTTAGACTTGATGACAGGTTAGTTACCAGTTTTTAGCTCTGCATAATTCATGATATATCAGTGCTTATATCTGTTGTGTGAAACGTATTTACTTCATTACTTTAATTGAATTGTTTGCATGTTGCATACTATAACTGTACACAAACCCTGCACAATGTACTGTGGTAGACAGGTACTTGTATGCAATACAGACACTGACCAACCTCTATATTTTTGTTGTTTATCTGAAGGACTGAGAAACAAAGAGGTGCAGGTGGAAGGCCAAGGATTTTCAATGAGGCACAGGAAGGAGTTACAAACTGGGTTTTGGCAAACAATGCCATCATACTTAGAGAGATCCGAAGCAGAGTAACTATGTGCTGAGATGCACAATGTTATTTTTCAACAACTCATTTGTATTTCTTCATTTACTGTATTTCTGTAAACTCAAGCAATCTTTCTCTGCAGAAACCTCTATGTACAGAGCATAGCCCATACAAGATGAAAGTGCTTTAGATGATGCTCAGCAGTGTGTAGTTGAGTGGTCAAACAATCTAGTATTATGAATGAAGTGTGTTATATTTGGTGCTAAAGTTTGCATTTGGTAAGTGTTTATGTAGTTTTGAGTGCAGTTCTTAATTTAGCAGGAGAAATTAGGTGTTTTGCACTTTGGGTGTGCGGTTTTGTGAATTGTGTTTAGTGTTCTGAGAAACTGAGCAATTAAAAAAAAAAATGTGTGTTAGCAATCGAGAAACTGTAAGTGCTACGCATGTTTTATCTACTCAGTTAATGTTTTTCCAAAATTCTACGAATGTGTTTTCACGTTTGTAGCCATTGTAGCGTGTTATCACCTGTCGTCCTCCATACTACAGCCTTTAAAGAAACCGTGCACACACACATTGCTGTTAACATGTAGCAATTGTGAAACAGGACTGAAAGAGGCTCTGTCCAGTAAATGAAATTCAGAGGTGAGTGAAGCTCATTACTCACTGTCACGGAGCGAGTGACAGGCACATCAGCCCTGAAAATGCTCACAGCGAGCTATTTTTAAATAACAGTGACAGAAACTTGAAGTTGAGTCCCATTTCATGTTTTTTCGACTGCTTGCCCCTTGTTGTCTGAACAGCTGGCACAGATGCATACTATCCCAAACTTGTACATGACCTAATACCATAACCCCTCTCTTTATTGCTATTTTCCAACAGACCAATGTTCTGAAAAAAGCACATGGCAGACATATATTCCTCCTTCAGAGCAACTCCCATCCAAGGTTTCTTATAATTGGTTGCAGCTCTCCCGATGGTGTGAGCTGTGTCTAAGAGCAGACACTGTAATGGTTTACCATCGAAAGTGTGCATTAAACATACAGTTCAGTAGAGCCACAAAGAAACACTTCCTAGCTGTACCTGTCCCTTATGGAGGCCCCTTGTGGAGGAATATATTAACAGTCTGGGGTCACCGTAATGAGTCTGCAGTACATTGGAGGTTTTCATCATTCTTTGAGCCGCTGTTAGAGACACTCGGAGGAATTGAGACAGGTAAATTGATGAGGTGGTCTTACGTTGGCCTCTAGAGATCAAAATCAGGTTTGATAATAGTTTCTGAGATGCTTACAGTCATGGGTTTGTTTTTCACACGTAGTTCTCTTTACTGTCATGTAATCTCAAGAACGTCAATAAGTCAATGAGATGGAGAAAATGTCCCTGACTTCAGTGTGACCTTTGATTTGTGGGCTGGGCTCAGGCAAGGATTGTTATTGGAGAATGGGATTGTTGCTTGAGCAATTATCTGGTGATAGAATCTTTATTTCTGATCAATTGTTGTTCACAATTAGGTGTACAAGTTCCAAATTGTCTGCAATAAGTTTGATTAGGTACAGTGAGATGGTGGAGAGAACCACCCTATATTTTTTATTTTTGCATGAATGTTTCTTATTTTACATGGAGAACAAATGCTGTACAATAATTCAACTAAATAAAAAATTGAGGAAAAAATGTCAAATCTAAATTGCGTCGGTATTCTCTTTTGTCATGGAACACGAGGACAATGTAGAAATTGAAGTTCAATGTATTTCTTCCATATACAAAATAATAGTTCCCAGTGTCTTTTAAATGCTGTATAGTTTATTTTTATTATGCTATACACTTTATTGATAATCTATTTAAATATAGGTAAATTACGATTACAACAGGTTATTTGAATTCCATACATCTTAGTCGTGTCTATATTGAGAGCTGTGGAGACAGTCCCTCAATCTTAGTCCCTTTAAGGTTTGACGAGGTTTATCACAGAGTGCTGCGCTTACTGTAAAGTTCAAATGATTTATACTTTGACCTTTCATTGCACAAGCAATCAGATATCAGCTGGGTGTAGCGGCGTATTATAGCAGAGGACGTAACCATCGAAACAAAACTTTACTGGCTGTTTTTACGCTTCAAAGCCTGTGCAGCCTGTGTTTCTCTAAAAGGACGTCATCCATTGCTATTGATGTAGAAGAGGCACAATTACCATAGCTAGGGCACTAAACGGGCTAGCTATGGCTTTCGTTTCCCTATTCCTTTATCCTAGCTTGTTTGCTAAGAAAGCTCTAGCTCCGCATATATAACCACTATGGACTGATGGCTTTGGGCCGGGTGATATGGCACTTTATTAGCGTGATTGCACAGTACAGTTAACATTGCGTATTTGCACATAATTTATACTAATTATGGAAGTAGTATTTTTTTAACTGATTAAACCGTATTTATTGAAATGTCGTCTGGATGCTGGGATAAGGATGACAGCGGTTGAGAGTAATCAGGGTGCAAATAATATGTTGAATGTATGTGGCTGATGATTGTGTGCACCTGGGGCCCTGGGTTGTGTCCTTCCCCCTCACCTGTGTCTAATTGCTCCCCCCTCACCTGTGTCTTGTTAGTCTGTGTGTGTATTTAGGTGCTGTGTCTTGAGAGGCTGGGAGAGTGTGTGTGAGATCCTGGTGGCTGCAGGCTGGGCTCGCGTGAACAGCAGCAGGATTGAGGCGGTGTGAACTTTGTGCACATTGTTTTAATAAATGCCCACGTTGGGTTATATTTTTGGACGTTCTGCCTCTGCCTCCTTGCTTGGTCTGGGCCGCTCAACGGTCAGTCTCACACGTAGAAAGACAATTCTTTTGAAAGCGTGGAGCTAGTGTCTGATATTTGCGAAGAGTAGACATTTACAATGCAAAGCTAGCAGTTGGTTTGCTGCAGCCAGGCCTGTACATTCGCGTCTGATTTAGACTTGAGTCAAGGTCATTGTTGGGGGGGGGACGGGACACAACAGTGAGTCCTAGGATTTAATATTACTTATAGAAGTAACAAATGTGCACTGCTCACATGCTAACACACACGTAGGTATTGTTTGTTCACAGCTACGGTGGTCTCAATAGACACACACATTACATAGGTCTCATCCTCATTCTCTCATTCCATTCCCTGGATAAGCCATGCTTTGCAATATCCACCCCAGGCCTTTTCCTTATTTCCTCTATTTTCATGTATCATCTGAGACATGCAAGTAAATAAATAATAGCACAGGCCTCTCTTCAAAAGTAGGTTTAATTATTTTTAGCCAGCGTAATAGGGGGAGGGGGCTGTTTGTTCTGAGGGGTGACAACCGCTGTGCCGTGAACCTCCCTACATACAAGCAATTACACCACACACATAGACAAGTGCTTCTGGTAAGCAAAAAGTAATTTATCATGGTGTCAGTGGGAATCTTGTGGGGAGGACTTTTGTGTAAAAAACACGTGTGTGTGTCAGGGGTGGCGTGTGTGGAAGGGAACTTCTTCAGCGGGAGTTTATCCTTTGCAGACCATTTGCATGCACACAAACCTATAGCCTACGTATAACACACTATAGGAAAGGGAAAACCTAGGGCCATTTTTGTTATTTATTTTAAAATGGCTCACCTGAAGGAATTGTAAAAAGCTAATGTATAAGTTAGAGGAAAATCCCTTTTTAGAAGAAAGGGATTTAAGTGGAATTATTTTTGTTTGATTATGAATATCACCTAATTAATCAAAGTCATTGAACTTTATTGTTGACGACAGTCATTAAGGCCTTTGATTGACTCTATTGTTTTCTGTTTATTGTAATTGAACTCTTTTGTTAAAGGGCTATTTTTTGTGCTATTGAACAGGTACAAAAAGTGTCACGCTTCAAAAAGGGAGTTTGCCTTAAAACATTTTAATGAATCTGCTTGTTCACAGAGGTGTCACACAATAACGGTTTTAGTGTTATTACAGAGGTTGCTATTAGTCCTCTGTGTTTGTTATGTTGGAGTTTGTATGGTGCCCCCTATGCTGTATTGACAAGTTTATCTCCTGTGTCCTTGCATCAAAAAGCACATGTATTCTATAAGTCAGCTTCTAGACCAGGGGTCGGCAACCCCTGGCACGCGTGCCAGCATTGGCACGCGGCACCGTAACCAGTGGCACACTAGGAATAAGTGGAATAAGTGTGCAAAAATATTTAAATTGTATTTTCGGATCCTGAACGAGACCGCCGCCAGAGCGCGTCTCCCCGTTACCTGCAGAAGGATATGGAAAGCCATAGTGCCATAATACGGGGGTGAAAAATCGATGGAAAGCCTAAAGTGCCATAATACGGGGGTGAAAAAACGCGCGAACATACGGGGAGGTCCGTTTTTTCGCGCGAAAAAACGCGCGAACATACGGGGAGGTCCGTTTTTGGCATACGGGGAGGTCCGTTTTTTCGCGCGAAAAAACGGTCGAATATACGTGCGAATGTTCGCGCGGTTTTTTATATGATAATGAGCCCCTCCTTCTGATTTCCTTAGCCAATAAGTTCAAAGTGTCTGTAACCAATCAGTGAAGGGTAAAGCCAGACCAAAGCAATCTGTAGATGAAAAGTTCCTGACATGGTGAGGCTGTGCTGTAAATTGTGCATTATTCCAGATTCAGGGGACTAAGTATTAATTTGCCTTTGAATATAATAAATATATCAATCAATATATCAATATAACCTGCCTTCATTGTTTTTTTAAATAAAATGGCATTACCCTTTTCCTTAAACCTCTGGAGTGTGAAGTGAAGGTATTTTCTCAATTTTTAGATGTCTCCTTAAATCCACTTTTAAATGTACTTCTTATAACATGGCATGGTGTTACATGTCAAAATGT
>NW_011336408.1:0-2092 GCF_000735185.1 Notothenia coriiceps | reverse complement strand
AGGGTCCAACGATTTAATAAAGTTAGACTGAAGCACTCCTTTCTGCAACAGTCAATCCTAGAATCAAATAGAGGTCAAATGTATGTTAGAGGTTCTTGAACAAGTAGTTTTTATATTGATTGCAGTGTTATGTTAAAAGTACGAAGTATCATGTCTTAATATTTGTCGTGGTTTGATGTTGCAAATGGAGCTGCTGTGATGCAAGATACATTTCAGGCTTCACCGGACAATACAGTATTATTGTACCGTATCCTTAGGGAAAAAACATATTTCTGACTCATTTAGACACATATTATAAACATATTCACCTAAATTTGTTTGGCCTAAAAACGTTTCTGTTGGTTTCTCTCTGAATGTAAGAGTGTAGGCGACCTTGAGGTTATGAAAGGCACTATATAAATTCAAGTTATTGTTATTATTGTTATATTTAGAAGCTAATTGTGCCAATTGAAAGTCTTAATTATTTGAGGATAAGAATACCGACGCTACCGATATAATAAAGTCCCTGAATCATCCACACATTACTCTGTCCACAGTTGTCCTTTGAACTATTTTTGAGAACAAGAGCTTCCACTGAAACCTATTAACAGCTTGTCCTTCTCAGGAATTTCCCAGCAGCGTGAAAAGAAACAGCAGAGACAAACATGAGGATGAAATGTCACGAGAAGAGACTGAGAGTTAGTTACAGTGTAAAGTTCCCTCAAAGGGGTTTTTTGTTGTCTAACCGGCAAAAAGGAGGACCTATTCCTATCAGAGCTGCAGGGGAGGGTACTGTCACACAAGAAGAACAAGCTTTACTTAGTGGGAACACAATGTCGCCTGACATTTTACTGTTTGCATGTAATGATTCACGCTCACACACTAAGCATTTAACCGCGCCACGGGGCAATGTCTCGGCCTGTTTGATGGCTCTCCAGCTGCCGACAACACTTGTGTCATGTGAACTGAATTCGACCCGACATACTGCTGATGTTTCTACAGTTACAGCCTCCAGCCCCGCAGCACTGGACCTGTCAGTTATTGTGTTGTAATGTAACATAAGTCTGTTGTGCCCAGTCACGAGAAATCCCAAGAGCTGGGTTTTATTACAGTGCTGCTAAATCTCTCTTATTAAGATGATGTGTTCAAGGACTTCTTTACAGGTGTTTGATTCAAAGGGACCTGACACCATACAATTCAGCGACAGTTATACACACCATTAGAGGAAGAAGTACTCTATTACACTCTCTAGTACCCTATTTAAGTGCAAACAATTTCAAGTAAATGTCCTGAGTTCCAAATGTGACTTTATAAAAGTACAGAAATATTATTAGAAAATGTACTTAATATATCTAAAATCAATGTGCTTATATTGAAGAATAGCTTTTAAGTTCTGGTCAATAATGTTATAATATTAGGTTTTTTCTTTGGCTAACTAATACATATTAGAGTTTTTTTATGTTGTACATTTCCAGGTGGATACTTTGTTTACTACTGAATACACAGGTTGGATATGTAACATATAAACACATAATGTTATTTATGTAAAAAGCTGTAAAACAAATAAACAAGCTTCAAATGAATAAAGTGTATTTCCCTATGAGATCTAGTGGCAGAAAATGCCACTACTCAAGTGAAGTACCTTTAAAATGATACTTAGGTGCAGTACTAGTTTTACTGGGCTACATTCCCCCACTGTATACACACAGGTGACAGTGTGTGTTTGGTTTGATTGGATGGCAGAAAATGGCAATACTCAAATAAAGTACCTTTAAAATGATACTTACGTGCAGTACTTCAGTAGTTATACTTACATTCCCCCACTGTATACACACAGGTGACAGTGTATGTTTGGTTTGATATAAACACATAATGTTATTTATGTGAAGAGCTGTAAAACAAGTATACAAGCTACAAATAAATCAAGTGTATTTCCCTATGAGATCTAGTGGCAGAAAATGCCAAGTAAAGAACCTTTGAAATGATACTTACGTGCAGTACTTGAGTAGTTTTACTGGGCTACATTCCCCCACTGTATACACACAGGTGACAGTGTATGTTTGGTATGATATAAACACATAATGTTATTTATGTGAAGAGCTGAAAACAAGTA
>NW_011336407.1:0-6782 GCF_000735185.1 Notothenia coriiceps | reverse complement strand
CCATTAAATAAAGACATTGTTTTGTGTGAGTGATTTTATATCCTTTTATGGTTATACATTTAATCATGGTGTGGAAATTATACCTTATACATTTAATCATGGTGTGAGAAATGTTTAGAATAAATCGATTTCTATTCAATTATAAATGTGAAGTATGAACTACTGGCTTAATCTGCCTCAATGTTTTGATTATTATTAAAACATGTGCCTATACAATCTACCTACCTCAGCCGTTTGGGTATTTTTGTATATGAGTTTTTAAGCTTTATAATCATTTGTATTTTCCAAGTTCTATGTTATTCCGAAGTATAAACAGGAGGGATATGTTGGAAAAATGCTGTTGTCTCCACTTTATGGTTTTTCTTTAATGCAATGATACTATATGTGACACTGAACTGTGCATGACCTTGCAGCTGCCTCTTGCTGTGATAGGGGGAGGCAGGGCATTTCGGGTTGTAGATATTTATGACCGACACTGGCGGCTGATACTAGTGCCACCTCGATTTACGACTTTGTTTTTATCTATCTCCGTGTTTTGGACTATATAAGCCTGATGTTTTTTGCTGCTCCGGTGAGCAACATACCCCATCCCATGTCTGTGAGTTAACCCATATCCTTTGTATGTGATGTAACTCTGCTCCTTCTTGCAAGAATAAATTAGAACCTGATTATTGATTCTCAACCTGGTGTTGAGTGATACAGTGGGTGTTTCTCAATGTTGAGTACGCTTGCTTGGTAGCACATGTCTTCCGAGTCACTTGCTTCAGAAACGAGGCAAGAATATTTCCTAGCATTCAGAAAACGAAGAGTGGAACAGGCGAGCAAGTGTGCAGCTGTGCGTCATATGGGAGGTCCCGCCTTACATTTTCCGCCACAGATTTGGGGAGATTGGTCCGTGCGCAAAGCATTGTGGGGATTTTAAGACCGCGGAGTCTACACATGTGCAGGCTCAACATTTCTCGCTACGAAGTACGCCAGGATCGGTAGAATTCCAAGTATGCTGGACATTGGAACAGTCCTTCGGCGGCACTCGATGACGTAGTATGCTTGAAATAGTGGCTCTGGAGCAGCTTTACTCGACATTGAGAAACACCCCGTCTCATTTCCGCTCGGTCCAGCCTACCCGGTCTACATGGGCTGGGTCCTCCGTGGACCGCGTAGGCTGGGTCCTCCGAAGGGTGCAGCCCCTGAATTGAGACACGGCCACAGTCTGTCTGTCTGTCTGAGTATTCCTTGGCAGTCTGTCGTCCATGTTTGTTCCTGTCTGTTTCTCCGAGGTCCTGCCTGTGTCCTCTCTCTTGTTCTTCGTGCCCTCCGAGTCTGTACTCCATTTAGTTTTTCTTTTAATTGTGTTATTTTGCGTTGGTAGTCCCTCATATTTGCGCTATTTAATTAAAACACCACTTTTTGTTTATACTTTAATACTTGCCTCCTCTTCATTCTGCATTTGGGTCTTGATTTTCTCAACCCATTACAGTTTTTCCCTAACTAAAAATTGATTTACATTTAAAATCTCTATTCATGTCAATCTCTGGCAAAAACCTATGGCATTACCATTTTTGAAGTCATGTTTTGATTACTGTCCATGCACACTGTGATTTATATGCACTTGTCCATTTCATCATTAAATCAGAGCTTTCACTGCCTTGACAAGCTTTTAAAATGACTCCGCATAAATTAATGTTCCAGGTTTGTGCAGACAAAAAACGTTAGTGTTGTGTTAATTGATAATCCCCCACAGGAGAAAAAAGCAGTTCTGTTATGTAGGTGAGCTAATGGCTTGGATGAATCACCATTTTGGAATAAATTATATTTATTTTTGTTCACAGGCCATCCAACTGTACCTGTAAAATGGCACCCACTGATCAATTAATAATGGTTTGATTTGCATTGTATTGTCTTTTCTTCACACTGAACATAATTGTGGGATACACAATGTGACGAATCGGGTTTTTAAATTGGTTAATTCAACAAAAATCAGTCAGTTGCCAAACCTGTAAATTAGGATACTTCTTACAATGTCAAACTATTCCTTTAAGATTTCATAAATAAAGGATTACTAGGGACCACATATTTTACTTTGTTCGGATACAACTTTCACTCAATGAAAGTAGAAGCAGAGTCTCTTTAGATACCCCCCTCAATTATTCCAAACTCAAACAACATAACAGAGCACATGTTCTATTCGTCCAGCTGAAAAATATAAATCATCAAATATTAAAAGAACAGAGGGGGGGGGGGAAGCAAAGGGGGAAAAGATAAGATATAAAATAAAAAGCTGCTGATTCTCTCAGTGGGTTTGAATAGCCGCAATTCTATTCATGTGAACAAAATCAAATGGCAGAAGAAAAAAGAAATAGTGGAAGAGAGAGAATTCATAAGGTTCATTTTCATCTTTCTCAGACTCCAGCCATGACGCATCGCTTTTACAGAGGCAGAGTTCAATTGAACTTAACGTTGCAATGTCTAAACTCTAATGATGTCAATCTCTTGATCTCTCGCTTTGTGAATAAAGTTTACACCATGTTCGACCAGGCGGCCAGTCAGGGACGTGGCAGGCCAGAGAGACGAGGGGAGAACAAACGTGAAGAAGGGAAGGTGATTAAACGCCTGCCGTTTCAAAAGAGCCTGCTTTTTTTTCTCTTTTATGCAGAGATGCCATTCTGTTATCTGGCAAAGCAGAGAGTATACAGAAAAGGATTACGGCCAATGGCTAATGAGCGGTTTAGTGCAGTGCTGGCAACGCTGCCGGGAGAGATGGTACCGCTGCTTCTCAATTTGTACATTCGTGTCGTATAATCACATGAGTGTCAAGTCAAGTTCCTAAATCTGAAACAGACGTCGAGGACTTGACATGTAATGTGTGTGTCAGTATTTGTCATCCTCGTAACTGGTTGGCTGTAGATGGTAGTAACTTTTCCTTTTCTGACTATAGAATACATTTTTGTTGTTTTATGATTTTGTGATAAGGTGTGTTCAAACACTTATTTTGCTTATTTCTCCCAAAAAGCCAATATACCAACTGCACCCTTGCTCTCTCAACACGTTTGGATTATGTGGGTGAATAGGTGCTTGAGTTTTGCTTCTTTAGTTTCTCATAACTTTCTTCTTTCTGGATTACAATGGTGGAGAGGAGGTGAAGGGGCTTGTGTTTCCTGTTTGCCGACACCTAGGAGCTGCTTGACATCCACATGTCTATTTTGAAATTGTATTATGTTGATTATTCTGAAAACATGTTAAAACTGCAATGCTCATTCTCTCTCACTTCAACAGCTACCTCTAAGAGGCTAGACAAGGGCATCACTCTTTGAATTAACATTTTGCAACAATCTCCAACAGCCAATCATCATGCTGACGTCAAACTTTGACTCCTCTCTCTTGCCATCAGCTGTCATTTGAGGTGTATCACTGCATCCCTCCTCCATCCCATCCACTAAGGTTAAGCTCATTAGAATTCCACTCGTCACCAAATCCAGTTCTATTCCTCAAGATATGACATCACAAATGAGTGTCTAACTGCCAAAGACTATTGACATTAATTATCCTCTTGTGCACATGTCAAAAATGATTCCTTAATCCAAAAATGGGTCTCTTCTGGTTGAATTAATACATGGTCAATATCTAGAGAAAAGGATCCTCTCCTCTTCCTGAGTTATTTTCAGTTTTTGTTATTTGTGTCAAGGGTGTAAGCTAATACATCCTGTACTGAACAGCCCCTTGTGTACCCCTACAGACTGTGAGGAAGAAGTATACATATTCACTGTAATGTCACCTGTTTGTTGACCACAGTTTTAAAGTCTGAAGTTGGCTGTCCTTGCCATCGCCGTGATGACTTTTTGGAGCCAGAAATCCTCCTTTGTGTGCAATACTACAAGACATGTTGTACAAACTCTAGAAGTCCAGAGTGTTCACACTTCTTTCATTCCCCAGCACGAACCAACTTAGTTTACACAATGTACGAATGCCCTTATCCTTGACAGTTTCATCTCATCCTTCAGGGCCACTTCCCTTCATTGCCAGGTTTCTGTGATGATTGGATGTTGAATAACCTTCTTCCTCTGCTGTCTGCATCCCTCTCCTGCTGCTCTTGATGACTCAGTGTGTTGCTACGTCCAGCCTTAGCTGCCCTATTGTACACCTCATTGCCCTCAACCCTATCATGTGCTACAGCCCATGGAAAACGTACACTTGTATGCCTCAACAGTTTAGAAACCATCATTAATATCTACTAAACTATGCCATCAAGGAAGATAATAAATCAGTGCATAAAAACTAGATTAAATACCCCCCACTAGCCACCACATCGCCTACTCCAAGGCACATCATTTTGCACATAATTCTGCAAAGAATATTGATATCCCATCAGGCAGCCATCTGCTCTGGCAGATTTGCAAATGGGTTAGGCCAAATCCTTCCTCTTCTCTTCTGCTTTTGGGGATCTTTTTAACCATCAGTGTAAATACTTTGATAGTTACCCAACAGATTATTACGTTTGTTTTCTCAAAAGATGTATCACAATTTCCTGTTTCATCTTCCTGTATAAATATTTGTTTAAGTCCACATAAGCCTCTCCACAGTCATAGTGGGACAGGTTTCCAGTTCTCTTGCACTCGCATCTTCCTGGTCGCTGATTGGTTCCTCATTGTCCTGCCCCTGATTTAGGATTTTTTTGTTCCATCTGTCAGTTCTACTGCTTAATCAGGTTAATTGTTCAGTTTATTATATTTTTTGTACAGTGGGGGTACATAATGACAAAATACAATACGGGGCAAAAGAAGATGATTCGGTTTGAACCATCCAAAAACAATTTAAAGCCAATCAACCAAAATAAATAGCTGTACATCAAATTAGCAATATTCGGCCATGTAACGTGTTTTGTTATGTTCTGCTTCAGTGCCGGTAGAATTATCTTCAGCAGCAATGTTGATGAAAGAACTCAGTGAAAGAGTTTTTATATTTGTTTCTGTGGTAGCATTAGCACTGTTGTTTTCTCTGTTATGGAACAGGAGTTTAAAGTGCAGTGTACAGTACAGAGAGCTGTGTACACTGAAATGTCTACCTACATTTGTACAGATTTCTATATTGTATATCGGCCTTTATATCTATGAAGGCTAACGAATAATCTCTTTTTCATCAACTTGAATAGTGATATAGAATGATAAGGAGAGCATTTCTCACCCAGCGAACCTGCCTCATAAGTCTTTAAAGTTGCACATTCAGCAAAGCTACAGCACCACTCAAGCTTCTGTCACTTAGCAACTCTATTCTTTCTCCTAGAATTACTATCCTAAACTTTCCCTCCAGGCGAGCTGAACTGGCGGGGGCCGACCCTTTTCGACATTGATTGCTTGAGTAAGTGAGACATTTGCACTTTCACTCTGTGGCCTTGCTGACCAAAGATCACAGCCATATCGCTGCCAGACCATCCAACTTCATTATCAAGCAGCGGGGGGAGACACACAGAGACCTTAACTCGGCCTCAGGAGACACACGAGCCAGCAGATCACTGCCATTTCAGAGTTTGATCATCTTTATCCTGTTTTCTTGCTGCTCCTACCTAAGGCCTGATGCTTTCTGATCGCCTCACTACTAAGAGCAGAAGGGCTGCGAAATGAAATGGCAGAAATAAGAGAGAAATAGCGGGGAAGAGGAAGGTTGTCGTAACAACTATTCTTATGTGCTACTAGAAGAGGAAACCCCTGGATATTTTTGCACTCTTTCAGATTTGCCTCCCTTCCACCCATTCTCTTTATCTCACACTCATTACCACATTGCCTTTTATCAACAGCACATCTCAAATTTAACTCCATGTATGTCTCTTTCTTTCCAATTCCTCCTTGTTCAGAAGCTTTTCCCTGCTCCTTCTCCGTGGGCGGGGATTATAGATGTAGGGAATCATAGACTCCCAGTAGCCTTCTGTAGGCCCCTGAGTCATCCCTGCTGCTCCCTGATCGCTCAGGATGAACAGCAATCACCTGGGCCCAGGAGTTCAAAACTTTTAATCTCAATCAGATCCGATCCGATTTTGAAATCCCATTTTTTGTGATCCAGGATCAGACAAGTCGGCCAGATTTTGTCCCTGGAGTTCAAAGCAATTCAGGATAGGATCAGCCTGATCCAGATTACGATTTTTCAAGATGACTACATCCTGAATATCAGTGCTTTAATCCTACCGAGCGCCATCTAGTGGACATGAAAAATAATACAAGGAAGACAAGAGCCCACATTGCAGAGACATCCGCAATTACTTTTGAAAGGTGATGACAGATGATGGACTTTTTTTTTTGTTCTAAATTACATTTGTGATTGACAATCTTTGCTGTGATACTTTTATGAGCATAAACATTTATGTCATCAACATTTGGTTGAAAACAAAATAGGCCACCACAAACGTGAGCAAAAATGGAAAAAATAAAATGTATTTCCCATGAAGGCTAAAAATTGTGTATTATTTCAGTTAACAAACTTTGCCATCTTATTTAAATTGAAACATATTTTAAAATAAATTGTACAGTACATTTTGCTCTGGTAATCCACTGGAAATCCACCCCTTTGGTGGGATCAGGATAATCCAGTTTTTTGGGATCAAACTGATCCCAATCCTGTGTTGTTGGTTTGAACTACCCGTTTTGAAGATTTGATCCAGATTAAAGCTTGGATTGGATTTCCTGATCTGATCGGATATGAAAGTGATCCTAATCCTGTTTTTTGGTTTTGAACTCCCCAAAATCCAAATCTGATCTAATCAGATAGGGATTAAAAGTTTTGAAACTCCTGGACCC
>NW_011336406.1:0-2304 GCF_000735185.1 Notothenia coriiceps | reverse complement strand
TTTGTGAATTGCTCTTAGTGAATAAAATTAGGAGTCCTAAATTTAAGACTGACACGCCCATTATGCTTAGGAGTTTCTCCTAAATTTGCCAGTTAGGAGCTACTTTTAGCCCTAAAATCCTTTGTGAATACGGCCCCAGAACTTCACAGTGATGCTAAATGACTGATTCTTTGTTTCACCTAAATGACAGAAATTGTGAAAGGCAACAAGGAAGGATTTGGTCCATGGGGGAAATAAGGTTTTGTAAAATATTGAATGAGACCTCTTTCACTTTCTTATTATTCCATAATGTTTGGAAGATCCTGAATGTCCTCTTCCAACATGAGAGTAACATGCTAACAAAGGTATCAACTGTAGCTGTGAACATGACAGGATGTGTGATTACCTAGAAGAGCATCAGGACTGTTTGAGGCATATGATAGCTATGTGATTAACATGATGATTCAGCCTCTATGGAGAGAGACATATGACAAGCATGCTCATTTCTGACGTGGAGCTAATCTGAAGTAAACATTGAATACTGCTTTCTATTCCTCCATCTTGTGACAGTGGAACTCCCTCTCTTGGATATCAGCATGATCAGTATTCAGAAAAAGTCAACATTATGAGAAAAAGTCATAATTCTGAGATTTTCAGAAAAAGTCATAATTTTTTGAGAAAAAGTCAGAAATTGGAGAAAAAGTCAGAAATTTGAAATTTTTAGGAAAAAGTCAAAATGTGGAGAAAAAGTCATAATTTTGAGAAAAAGTCAAAATTTTGTGATTTTTGAGAAAAAGTCCGACTTTTTTTAGATTGTTTAGAAAAAGTTAGAAATTTGAGAAAAAGTCGGAAATTTGAAATTTTGAGGAAAATGTCTGAATTTGAGGAAAAAGTCAGAATTTGAGGAAAAAGTCAGAATTTGAGATTTTTAGAAAAAGTCATACATTTGAGATAAAGTCATAATTTTGAGAAAAAGTCAGGATTTTGAGATTCTTCATTCTTAAGAGGAACACAAAGACATCCTGAGATTGAAGCTCAAGCCGGTGTTAGTGATGTTTTCTCTTACCCAGAAGCACCATGCTGTCCAGCTGCTCTCTGCTCAGCGTCAGGTCCTCCTCTGGGCTGAACTTCACCCCCGACAGCCTCAGGACCTCCAGGACCTCCTGCCGGACGGCCTGCAGCGCCTCGGGGTCCCTCAGCAGGAAGTAGAGCACCCAGAAGCAGGCGGGCACCGTGTTGCCCACCGACGCCCAGAGGATGGCAAAGTGATGGGCTAAAGGAGAGCAGAGGTCATCAACGCAGAGGTTTCCAGAGCACTGAGCTCAGGTTGAGCTTTAACGTCATCTTTTTGTTTTGTTTTGTTGTTCTGTTTTATTGTTCTGTTTTATTGTTCTGTTTTATTGTTCTGTTTTGTTGTTCTGTTTTATTGTTCTGTTTTATTGTTCTGTTTTGTTGTTCTGTTTTATTGTTCTGTTTTGTTGTTCTGTTTTGTTTTGTTGTTCTGTTTTATTGTTCTGTTTTGTTGTTCTGTTTTGTTGTTCTGTTTTGTTTTGTTGTTCTGTTTTATTGTTCTGTTTTGTTGTTCTGTTTTGTTGTTCTGTTTTATTGTTCTGTTTTGTTGTTCTGTTTTGTTTTGTTGTTCTGTTTTATTGTTCTGTTTTGTTGTTCTGTTTTATTGTTCTGTTTTATTGTTCTGTTTTATTGTTTTGTTTTGTTGTTCTGTTTTGTTGTTCTGTTTTATTGTTCTGTTTTGTTGTTCTGTTTTGTTGTTCTGTTTTATTGTTCTGTTTTGTTGTTCTGTTTTGTTGTTCTGTTTTATTGTTTTGTTTTGTTGTTCTGTTTTGTTGTTCTGTTTTATGTTTTTTATTAAGATTTCCAGTACTGTATGTTGCATGTTTTAATTTGATAGTATTTACTTGTTTGAAATGAAATGTGTCTTTAGGTTGACTGATCAGTCCGGGGACTACAGATGAAAAATAGCCTCTTGGCTAACTCTGGATTCATGTGCACTGTCCCTGTTACAGGGCTCAGATATAAGGACATGTCTCTGAAGTGTCCTGCTCCAAACCCCAAACAGATCCTTGTAGCCCCCCCCTCTCTATTCCAGCTGTTACTAAGGACATGTCTCTGAAGTGTCCTGCTCCAAACCCCAAACAGATCCTTGTAGCCCCCCCCTCTCTCTTCCAGCTCTTACTAAGGACATGTCTCTGAAGTGTCCTGCTCCAAACCCCAAACAGATCCTTGTAGCCCCCCCCTCTCTCTTCCAGCTGTTACTAAGGACATGTCTCTGAAGTGTCCTGCTCCAAACCCCAAACAGATCCTTGT
>NW_011336405.1:0-2861 GCF_000735185.1 Notothenia coriiceps | reverse complement strand
GTATTTTAAGCAAAAAACTTCACAGACATGTTTTGTATAGGTATGGCCCTACAATATATTTTTCCAATATAGCATGATAGGTCCACTTTAATTTACATCAGAATCAGAAATTCTTTCTTTTTTTTTTAATAATTATTATAATTTTTTTTATTTTCTTTTTTATAATGGGACACAGGGTTCGGTCCGGATTGATTTGCAGTTCGGTCCGGATCCGGACCTTGGTCCGGAGTTTGAGAAGCCCTGATGTATTCTATATCCTTGATAGAAAGCCCTGGCCGTTGCACTGAATGAGAGCGTCCCTTTGACTGACAGTTTGATCAACCAATCATATATTGATTTGTAGCCAATCGGCGTGTTCTTTCAGAGTTCCCCTCGGTTCCAGGGTACATCTAGAAGGCCCGCTAGTTAACTGGCTCGAGACAGAGGATCTAGAGGCGACGAAGTAATTCATGTCGTTTTATTGTTTTTAACGTTGAAATGGCAAGTGCAACAGGTGAAGATGAAGTTGTTGCGGAATTGTTGTGAGTACCCTTTTCAAGACGACAATTCAGTGAAAAGACGGACATTATAGCGCGGGGGCGGCGGGGGGTGTGTGTGTCTACAGAAGGTCCAGTTGTGATGGACACGGTTCGCCAGATACCACTATACAGAATACAGGCTTGACCAATGGAAAAGCAGCCGTGTAATGTAGAACACAGAGTTGCCAAAAGTTCCAAAACTAACCATAAATAACCCAAATTGCTGAACCAAAAAACAACGTTATAGCACCAGGAGTTGTTATGAGCTTCTTTATGTAGACGTTTATGTTGATTGTCACCATGCAGGAAAAGTCGTTTTAAAGGTCACATCCTATCATAAACCTGAAGGCAGATGTCTTCTTCGGGATCCGAGCGTCACACTCCCAGCGTGTGCTAACTGCATTTATTCTCACTGCCTTTACCTCAGCCTAACCACAAGTCCTGGCTGCGACACCATGCTCTGGTTTTATTAGGTCTCTCATCCCCCCTTCCCTTCTTCTTTTTTCCCCCTGATGATTATTTCTCCATGCTTCTCCGCTGCATGAGTCTGGTCTTGGGTATCAGTCCTTCGCTGAGACATTCTGGCAGAAGTGGAGGATACATTTGAAATGTTGCATGGTGTTTTGGTTATTGTGGTGTGCCATTTAGCGCTTGAGTAGTTATATTTCAAAATGTCCATTCAGGGGATAGAATCATTACGTAAAGTTCATCGAGCCATGACGATTCGGTTTGACTAAGTGTTTGCCATTTTGTCAACTAAGGACTTTCAGTAAGTTACCTAATAAGTGCAATTTTTTTGTTTTGATTATGTGCTATTCGTTCTGTAAGAGAACATGTTGTTTTCTGCCAATGGTGTGTACCTCTCTTTCTCTCTCAGTGTCTAAAGGGCACGACTCCAAAAACCACAGCGCCATCAGAGGAGAAAACCACAGATGCAGCTGTTCAGACAGGACACAGCGCAGGATAAGTTTCTCTCACTCTTTCTCTGTCTCTCGTTTTTTAAAAGACGTGCCTCATTAAATTGAAGTAAGGCTGCTCGGGTCCAAAACCAAAGAGAGTCATGCCCCTTTGAGAGCGCTCGGATACTAACCATAGCTCTGGCACGGCGCAATGTGGAAAACAAGTGAATTAAATGCAACCGCTGAGCTGCAGCTAGCGTACAAAGACGTTATATTACATGGCAATACGTGGGTTCAGGAACAAGGGATCAGCTGTAGCAACAGAGGTGATGCTTCGCAAAACAGTGGCGGAACATTTTGTGTTTTTGGAGCAAACAGTCAGGGAGAAAGGGAACTAAATACACCTCAATCGCACCTTTTATCTAGGCCCATCAATGTGACTCTTAGGATGGCAATACGGTCCGTTGGTCACCCACTTTGGTACAAACTGGAATATCTCGACAATTGGTAAATATTTTTGATGATTCCCAGAATAAGCCTGGACTTTTCTCACTACATCGTTCACATGTGTGGTTTGGAGTGAAATGCCTTGACTAATGTACTAGCTATGGGTTGGATTGCAATAGGCTTGGTGATCATAATAATGGAGGCTCTGAGGGTCAGAAAACACAGAAACATTCACAAATCACCACAACATTACGAGAAGCGTTGACTAATGCTCGGATGTCCTTACAACTTCTCTGCCTTTTTCCCAGATCAATCTATAGGCGCGTTCACACTGCAGTACTTTTCCCACTTTAGTTCATCAGAACTCATTAGTTCTGATTGACTAAGTACAGATCGCGTTCACACCGGAATAAATCCCTGGGGGAGGATTAGGCAAATGAAGCCGCTGACGTCACTTCTTCTTCTTCTGCTTTGGGTTTACTGGCAGGCCGCAAACAACTTCACGGCGTACTGTATACTGCCACCCGAAGTCCCCGGCCGGAAGTCCCCGGAGTTGGGGACTGGCTTCAGTAGAAGCTGCTGGGACTCCCAGCAGCTTCTACTGAAGCCTTCAGAGTAAATCGCCAGAACGCCGACACCTCCTCATCTCCACCGCTCAAATGTTTTCTTTTGTGATGCCATAAGTTAGTCTCTCTGCGTTTCTGCGCTTGGCTAATGCTAATGCTAATAATGCAATTCGAAGATAATAAAATGGTGGCTTAAAAAAACGTTTTGGGAGTTTTACGGGGCGTGGTTTGCATTCCGCCCAGCCAATCAGACATAGGAACCTTTTTCTCCCACGAAAGCCCCTGCTCTCTAGTAGGGACGGAAAAGGGGTGAAAAGGTTCTCATGAACTAATTTGAGTTCCGGCTCTTTTTGGTGTGAACGCGACATTTCGGAACTATATCGGAACTAAAGTGGGAAAAGTACTGCGGTGTGAACGCGGCTAAAGTGCAC
>NW_011336404.1:31394-50275 GCF_000735185.1 Notothenia coriiceps | reverse complement strand
TTTATGTTGAACTATTTATTACGTTGTTGGTGCAACTGGCACTTTATGTTGAACTGTTTATTGTTTTGGCCAAGGTTATTGAGAGAGTTGGACTGAAATGTATTAGATTTTTTAAATCAACTGTTGGTAAATCAACAAAGTCTGTTATGGCCTCTGAAGCAACAGAGAGATGTTTTCTAATAGTCAGGGTTTCCAATGTTCTGAATGTACTTGAAAGTATTGTGTTTTACTTCAAAAACAAAGTGTTATAGTTTACAGAAGGTCTACCTACCTATAGGCTACCTGAATCTCTGAAATGTACTATATTCCTAAATATGCTATTGCTACACTTTATGGCAAAAATTGCACTTTTCTGTTGGTCTTGGTTAAGAACCTCCTTGATAAAAATAAACAATGTTTTGTTGCTTAAGCTTATGTATTCAGTCATTATTCAATGGTATACTAAAATCCATGTGAAAAAAATTGCTTCTCACTGTTCTCAGGTCAAATATTTATATGCGATTAAAAATGCGATTAATTGCGATTAATTAATTACAAAGCCTGTAATTAATTAGATTAATTTTTTTAATCGAGTCCCGGCCCTAGTTAAAATACATTTGCAATAAAACAATACTATTAGACTTTAAAAGCAGTGTTTGGTCTAGCTGTTTTGGTATGGGGCTTATTTGCATTGTCTGCAAAGGCTAAAATCCCTGTGTTCCCTGCAGTTTCTCTCCCACACACTCCCCCCCTGCCTGAAACGCCTCCATTGGACTCCTTTGTTCACTTATGTAACCTCATGACATCACTATGTAACACTCACACTTCTATTGGCTAGCTCTGACTTATTGTACATGATAGCTAAGGGGCTGGACATCTCTAAACGGTTAACAAATCAAACAGAGCAGGCCAGCTAACCAATCAGAGCAGACTGGGCTCTAGTTTCAGACAGAGGGTGAAAAGAGGTGCTGCAGCACAGGCAGTCTGAGAAAAAGAAAGAGCTTTTTGAACATTATAGCCTGGAAACATGTCACAGTAGAGACACTAAATAGAAATAAAAACCTGAAAATGAGCGCAATAGGGCCCCTTTAAAGTCACTGGGCTTATTTCATTGGACATACCAGGAAACTCTGAGTGTAAACTACAAATGTGAGATGTGTGAGCAGAAAGCTTGGCAACAGTAGCAACAGTAACTAAGGGAAGCAGGGCTTAGCGAACAGTCATTTAGGAAGGAGAATTACATTTAGCATTTATCGACTAGCGCTGTCTGCTACAATATCCTTTTTTTGTGATGTGAGGAAGAGACGTACACAATTTCCAATCCATAGGCTTATAAACAACTCCCCTATTACTTGTGTGTTGTTTTAAAAAAAAAATGGATTCATTTAAAAAAAAAAAAAACCCTGCCACATCTTTAAAGGTGCTGTATGAATCATGCCTCTCTTAATATAAATGAGTCTCCATCCCTCTTGGCAACCAGGCTAGCATGTCTCGTGCCGCTCTATTTGAAGTGATTTTGGCTCGGGTTCAGGCTGTTTATCACATCCCCCCAGATTAGTGTTGACCCTAATGTCTGAGTCTTGAAGAGCACCGCTTGTTTCCTCACGCGTTGCCAAGGCGATCCCTTGCAAGAGCAAAGGAAAAGAGGAAGGGAGTGCACGAGCGAGGTTCGGAGGAGAGAGGCTTCTCCTGCATTGATGTGTTTCTTCTTTTTGCTCCAGAAGCATTCTTCAAAAGCTGATGCTACAAGTGAATCAACACTTGGCTTAGAATTGACTACAAACACTTAGATATATATAATAAGAAATAGCACCACAAGCAGCATGTAACCTTCCTCTGACTTTTATTGAAGAGGTGCTCTCAGATTAATCGATGTTTGTTAATTCAACTTCGCTGTGAGTGATAGACACACACTTAGGGAACTGTTTAATTGCAATGTGTTCCATTGCTTTTAGATAATCAGTAAACAATGAAGAGATCCTGCCTCCATCACAGCTGTTCTTTGATATTCATGAACAACTGTCTGGGGTGGATGTTAGCGATACCGCTCACTTTCATCTTCCTCCCCTGGCTCTTCCTCGAGTGTCTCCTCATATACAGGCTGAATGACACATCTGAGACAGGGTGCTCTACCATCGGCATTGATTTTGCATGCCTGAAAAGGCTGCGATAATACTCGTCCATATTTGATGATTTGATCAAACATTGAAACCTTTCATTGTGATGTATATCAATATGGAGGGAAATGGTAAACAGGAGAGGGAATGAGGGTAAAAAAGGACCTACTTTGTTGAATGAGAAATTGAATTTGACTAATTTCCTCTTTATTAAACTCTATCTTCCACCTTACTTCAATTTCCTCTCATTTTCTGTGCTTTTTACATGTTTTATGCTCCTAAACATCGTGTTCTTCCTTTTTCCAGTGTCCTTACTCATTTGAATGAATTCATTATTTCCCATTAATGAGCTCAGCTTTGATGTGACACTTCAGGTGCATCAGGGTTCCTGGGAGGTCTTAACATCTGTCCATGTTTCAAACAACATCTGCACACAAGACAAACAACACCACCTCAGCGAAGAACTCTCAGACGACCTCCAGTAACCTTATTTAACACCGTCAGTATTTCATCACGCAGGTACCACTGAGGCGCTTTCTCGTATCGAGCGCTGTATGATCAACGGGGACGAGAAGGGGGATGACAATCATTGAGCCTCATCATTTAAACCAGGGCGTCTGTAATACCTAGCGAGGAAGTGTCATGAATAAAAGACAAAGTGAAATCCGATGTGTGATCGTTTTGATATTGATACGAGCTGAAGGAAGATCACTAGGTTAGAGTGATGTCTCATTTACTTCTGTATAATGTATCATCCAATTATTTAATAAGATATCCCCTGTGCGGTTAATTTTTTTAACACGTTGTTTATTATGTTTACTTTAAGGTGTCAAGTCTAGCGTGAAATTAACTGCCAATGAAAATGAAAGCATGTGACAATGAAGTGCTCCAAGCGACATGTTTTCGATGGATTATATCCGCACAGAGACCTCCATTAAATCCTGTGGAAGGTGACCAGCAGTGAGCTGAGTTTGACACTTACTAAGATGTTTGGCGATTGCGGAGAGTGTATACACTTCCTGTTTACAAGCTAAAAATCTAACCAGCCCTTGTTTATCAAATCAGAGCCAGAAACACTCCCTGTCCAATAAGAGGCTGTTAAACACACACTGCTTAACGATTCTGTTTAATTAGCAGCTCTGATAATCAAAGCTAACCCGAAAATATGAAAACACCAGCAGGAGGCCTGGATACGAGAAAGGAAGTCTTAATGATTGGCACCAACCATAGAAATATGTTTATTTTTAACCTGCAAATCTCACCTACTGCTGCTTTAAAAACCCTGTATTCTGAATGCTGAGTAAATGAGGCGTACATGCTGCCAAAGGCTATTTCCACATCTTCATAAATACCACTGTGTTCCTGCAGATTACTCTTAAAGAGTGTGTGAGCGATCCGACATGGTGATGTAGGTACAGGGTTCTAATTTTAGCAAAGTGTCATACAGGTGCATGGGCGATGTATAATACTATTAAAGGTGTTTTCATTCAGTAGCAAAGTTGGATAGCTGTGCTCGATATTGTTTTGGCAAAAAAAAAGAGCATAAACATTTTCAGATAATTATTTTCACTGCATGGATCGACTAGGATAGAGAAGCAATCTTTAAAAAATGTGTTCACTGTGAGCATTCAAAGGAGTTTTGGACAGATACACGATTTGTAAATTGGGATTGAAAATACAGATTCCTTTATTTGAAGTGACATTCATAAATCAAATCAAATCGTTTTGAACTTAAAAATAAACTGTGGACACTGGTGTGTGCAAAGTTTCAGTTATCTTTTTTATATGGCAATTGTTTTTTAATATCTTTGTTGTAAATAAAGAAAATACAAAAAAACAGTTCACTCATGGTACCAGGTCCTTTATTCTATTTCGTTTTGTACTTGTAGTGCAGTGTAGGACTGATTCTCAGCTGATCAACAGAGCGACGCCTCATGAAACTGAATCAACATGATCTTGAACACCTGCTGGAACTGTTCTTCCGCCAATCACATCGACTCCTGGATTTGTCCTGTGTATTGCCTAGTCTAGGTAATGTAGTCAGTTGTTTTGCAGACTGATATTTTGTTTAATCTGGGTCAAGTATATACAAATGTGGTATTGCTAAGCCTTCAGTTGCTGTGGACAATAGTTTAGCTATTTAAAAATGGCGGGTGTCTGCAAGATGAACCGTTGTGCGGCATTTTCTGTTCACTTCTACCAATCAGGGGTTTGTAGTGTTTTATAATTCAAAAATCAGCTATGCTTGGTTCGATTGGTTTGATTGGTTCAGAATTTTTGCAAATGGAAAACCAATAAAAATGCGAGTTGAGAAGATGTTTACTGTGGACTATTTTAGGTGACTGACAGTTTGCCTGTTCTGATATGACACTGTCCGGGTTGAAAAACAATACAGAAGAGGAACAACTTATGCAAAAATCCAAGGTAAAACCTGTCTACCAAAACAACTTGAGAGAGAAGTTAACTGCAACTCCCAAAGTGCATGTGTGCAAGAAACGTTCAATCTGGAGCTTAAATGCATTCACTATTGAGTTCAGTGGCCATATTATTTGAATTATTTCAGCAACTACAGTGCCACGTTTTGTTATTACATTTAACAACAAAGCCTCTAACTGGTTATTTCTACGTAGAAAAAGGGAACAAGGCCCATGGGTATTGTAGTATTTAGAGCAATCCGCCTCAACAAACTGAGTATTAAAAACAAAGATGTAATAATTCCGACTGAGGGCTATAAAATAAAGATACAGTTCAAACCAGTAGAGTCTAGACAATATTTCTAGATCCAAGGAGAGAATTAAAAAAAGACGGGCCTCTACACAGATTTATTCATGCACAGCACATTCAGGCTGTTTCAAAGCCATGGTCGAGGACATTCTTCCAGCAGTCAGATAAAGGATCATGGGCATGCTATACTAACACTTTAACGAAACATCCCCTCTGCGCATGCACTCTCTCTGCTGGGGGAGATGAAGAGAGGTCTGGCAGGTTAACAAGAGGCATACATTTCGCTAATAAGGCAGATGAAATCCCCCCCTCACATTGCCTTCTGGTTAAATCACTCCTGAGACTCCTGTGTTGAGGAACATTGAGGATATATTTGAAAAGAAACACTGAAATCTACAGTAGGTGTTACAATACTTTCAGATCCACCTCACAACTGAATGAAACACTGTCTGCCTGGTTTTAAAGCCCACATATTTCACTCCTACAGTTTATAGTGCAGGTTCAGTAAGCTCCTCCAGAGCCACAACACAAATTATACAACAGGCTGAGTAATACTCCTAGTGATGAGTAAACTGGTCTCAATGTGTAAAATGAGTGCAGCGCCACTTTGACTCTGAAAGCATTTCTTATTCAGACTGTGACAGTATTAGTTGTGCTCAGGTAACCTGGTGTCTTAAACACAGAGAGCTCAGTGTATCCAATGGTAATGTGTGCTAATCTTATGCTAATAGGGGGCTGATGCCATCCTAAAACTGAAAATCCGTATCGACTGAATGAACCCATGGATTTTGTGGGACTCTTAAATTCAGATGCATGCTCTCCTATTCTGCCACATCTACTGTATGCACATACTGTATTGCATCTACATCGGCCCCCCCACCAACTGATGTAGCCTTCGAATGGAAACCAGGGAATCCACCGGCTAGGAGGGAAATATGGAGCGCTGCCCAAACGCTAAAAGCACTGTCAGCATGATCAATATGTGCATATCTAAAAAGTGGGTGAACAGCAAAAAAAAAAAATGGGAACAAAGAACCATCATGTATTCCCAAAGATTACAACAGGCACATATTAATAGAGTGAGTAACGCTTCAGGACTACAAATGCTTTTACTCATGGTCTCCAGAGGCTGTAGATATAAATATATACTTTTAATTGAGTGTGAAAACCTTGGATTAATAACAAAAGTTCATTACAAGCAAATGCTTATATCTACAGTGATAAAGGAATTGTCTTAATGTGATATTCTTAGTTGGTGGTACATGCTGATCAAGGCGTTTTGTGGACTGTTTGTTTTCTTCTAGCTTAATTGTTGTCTTTATATATTTTGTCTCTTTTGAGGAAAACTTGTTTTATTTTTTCTTATGTTCAATACTTAATGTGTAAACGCTCAGTCTTCTTTATTGCATTTTTAAAATGTGGAACGTACTGTACGCAGCTTGTCTTTATCCCAGGGATTAAGTCTTTATGCAGAGTGCTTGCTCTTGTTTACGGTACAGCCCGTGCCACTTTAAGATTCCAGCTCAGAGATACATATCGCAAGTCATCATTCTTTTTGCTGAAGGAAGCAATGTTGCTGACATTGCCATGTTGCATTAGAGTCACACCAAGCAAACAAGGGGACATAATCTAGGACATGCTGTCTGGAATCATCCGAAACAACTTCAGATAATCGACTCTGAGCCACAGACAGGCCAAAGCTTTCAAACCAACAGGATCATAAACTCACAACCCGAGCAGCGAAAAAAGCAAACGGACCACACATCTGTGTACCAGACAGTGGGAGGGATTTGGAACATACTGACTCCATCAGATAAACTGAGTAATTATAAGAAATTATTTCAAAATGTTTTACACAAAAACATTTATTATTTTGTGGGTGTGACAAAAAAAGTCATTAATATTACGCAATCTGTTATGGCAAGACCCTGCAAACACTGCAGTGCAGCATAGTGCATGCTTCGCGTCAGCAAAAATCAAGACTACTTCATACTTCTCCCTTATCACTCCTGTTGAGGTGCCCCTGAGCAAAACACATTTGACATTAGTTTTCTCTGAGTCGAGCTACTCAGCAGCCCCCGCTAGCACACTGGTTACTTTACTGGAATAAAGCATTTACTGCAGTGTTGTTGGAAGAAACGCTCTCCATGCTCACCAGTCTTGCAGATGGGACAGCACTGTTCCGGCTCGTACTCCGGGTCCACACACTCCGTCTGAGGGCAGGCTGCCACCGAGCACAGCACCTCCCCACTTGGCTCACATCGGCACTTCTCACATGGAGACACCTGCATAGAGAAATAGTCATTAAAACCCTCATAAATACACAAATACACAGGCAGACAGACAACAGTGTGTGTGAGCCTTAATTAAGTTCTCCTTATATTTGTCTCCGGCTCTTTTGTTTGTCTCTGTGTCTCACTGCTTCTACTAGCTCTGTCTCCCTGACACACACGTGTACACACACACACACACACACACACACACACACACACACACACACACACACACACACACACACACACACACACACACACACACACATTCCTGCCTGTCTGGCTTGTTTAATACATCATGTCACAAAGCTATAGGAAAGTCTCATCCTTCTAAACTTTATGGCCAATGAATGCCTCGTTCTGAATAGAGCCAAGTCGAGAGTTGAACTTCACTATCCAATCAGGGTATATAGAGAAATCAATAGTAATGGGGAAACAAAAGAAAGATGCTTCCAATTTTCTTGGTGCGTGAACAGAAACAGTAGTTCCGGTAAGGGTTCTTCAACTGTCCTGTATGTCTTGAAATAGAACAAATGCGGGTCAAAAGCTGCTAGTATACCTTTTTGTTCTAAGAAGTGGACCACACTCCCTATGGAAGGCTTCATTTAGCAGCCGCTCGTATAAAGCATACACCTTTAATCTTATCCAGAGAGTAAAGGTTAATTCAGCCAGCGTTGCCACAGATTGCAGAGGCCTGCGCCTCCGCATGGCACTCCACTGTGAAAAATGGAGTGAGGCAGCACTTAGTACAATACGCAAGAACTTAGCAATCAACCATAAAAAAACCTGCCTGTTGCTTTGTTGCAAAGCTACCCCACCTCCACCTCCACACCCCACAGCACAGCACAAAGGCTGACGTATGACTTGAAAGTAGAGCTTTCTGTGACTTTCCCCCAGCAGAAACTTGACATTGAGCTGGTGGTAATGCCGCCCGTTAGTTGGAGGAAAATCCCTAGCCTTAAGCCCCCGCTGAGACACTTCACAACAGAAAGAGAGGCATTAGGCGCCGCTAATCGCAGACGTAGCACCAGCACTGTGGTGCAATCCTGAGTCGAGCCTTTCAAAGAGTTGTCAGAAGATAAAACACTAAAAAGATCTTGCTGGTGTATCTCTGTGTCTCTTCACAAGCACCCACACACAGAGTTGTAACATTACTGTAACTGTATCAGGTGTTTGCAACAAAGCGAATATAGAAACACTCTGCCAAAACATACAATGCCAAATTCAGCCAGCGGATATATTCAGGCGCTGTGTGAGGAAAAAAAACAACAAGTGCTGACCTTTGCCATTATAAAGCTGCCTGCCTGCTCGCTCGCATGCTGTGAGGCAAGGTAACTCCTCTCTGTGTATTGCCTGTGATAAACTACATTGAACAGAGTGTTCCGTCAGCACTTGTTTCAAGTTTCCGCACGTCAAAAAAGAGTGAATGCAGTTAATTGGCTCACCTTAAATTCCTGCAGCGAGGTGTAGATCTTGCCCCGAAACTCACAGTAGTTTTTTTTCTCCTTGCACAGCGGGCAGCATTGGCTAGTGTCCACTTTAATGCAGCGAGGGTGAACCTTGGGACATTCTGGCTTGGTGCACATAGGGCCCTCGTCCGTGCAGAGGCAGGGGCACGTGGAAGGGCCTGGGGTGAACTGCTCACCAATGGCAAACACGAAGCCGCTCTCGTCCATGCAGCCTTTCCCCCGGTAGTCTGGGTAGGCGTACTCGTCGATGGAGTCCAAAGAGAGGGTGACGTCGCTTGTGGGGCCCTCGTCTATTTGGTTCAGGCTGTCCTGCTCTGTCCACAGCTCCAGGGGCTTCCCACCCTTAGATCCTTGGGAGCCGGGGTTCGTCCTGAGGGCAGTCCTGTTGGGGCCCAAAGCATTGATCTGTTTCTGAGCGTCGTATCCAAGCGGCTCCTCGGGGGTCTGCTCGTCCTGAGGTTTGTCCTGCCTAGCTTGGGTCAACACTTTTTCCAGACGTTCTCGGCTCGCCGCTATAGGATTGCACTGGATGCCACACATCAGGAACCCCAGAACAAAGAGAACTTCTGCTGTCATGACAACGGAGTGCAACATCTCTCCCCACCACCAGCGAGGTGGGAAAACACCTTGGCTCACATAACACGCTTCACATCTCAGGTGTGAGCCAGTCCATCTGGAAAGAGAAAATTAAACTGGGGTTATGCGCTCAGCGTTCTGTCACTTCTCATCCCAGGTGTAGGCTCTGTTTCATTTAGATTCTACAACAGTGAAATACATTCAAACTACATCAGAGCCCGACTCTCCCTGAGTGTGATGCAAGTCTGTAGAATCAGTGGATTGGATCATCAGGACAGGGAGCATTCATAGGGTTGTGTTCGGAAATCAATACTGCTTCATACTGTAACACTTCCCTGCATCAATCACTCGCAGCAGTGACAAAGTAAGAGGCAAAATGGCCAAAGAAAGACCTGAATCCAACACTCTTAAGCCTGTGCTCCTCTCATGGAACAAAGCATCGGGATCAATGTCTGCTTTTTAAGAAAAACGAGTCACAGTCAACTGTACAAAAGCAGAAATCTATTGATTGGAAAGAAGAATCTTGCTGACAGAAGTACCCATTGCATTGTCAAAATAAAGCAGGATATTTTACTAAGTGTTGTAAAAAAAACGTGTCATTGGTTTGGTTTAATCAGAAATAAAAGCACGTCACTTTCTTTAAAGTTTTCAGAACTGCATGGAGTCAATAAACATCAGCTCAAGTCGAGTGAAACCCGGGATCAACTGCAGACGTTGCAGAGACTGCACATTTTAAAAAGCTGCAGTCACTGTGTTTGTTGTGTGTCTCTTGCTTAACTTGATTTGCTGCGACGTCTTGAAAATCCAGTGCCTGCTATGATGCTTTGCTGCGTTCGGTGGCCTACTTGCATTCATTTCCTTCTCACCAACTGCTCAGTGTCATCTCTGAGCCGTGTTTAAAGGGCTGCAGTCGTGTTGACATATAGCTTATTTTGAGGGAAGGCGAGATTACCCCGTATTGACTGACTCAACAATTAACTGTAAAGTCCTGCCCGAGCTTGATTAAGAATAGTTCACCATATTGATTCATTTGTCAAACTCAATTTCAGACTGAGCAATTGGGAGCCCTAAACAGGAGGGGAAAAGCAACTTAGCATTAAATTAGCCGTGAGCAAATAAGGTGTGTTAATACAGAGCGGAGATAATGCTGGGGAAACCGCCCGCATTAATTCTATCCAGCTCCAACTACGCAGCCAAACACTTGCTATATGTTTAAAGTCATGCAATTTCTTATTCATGAATTCTGATCTATTCTGAGGGGAGAGTGAGCTCAAATTGACTGCTGGCACACCGGCATGCTGTTTGTGTTGTGTTTTAGCTGAATTGCTATGTTTGAGGCAGAATCCTTGGAACTGCTGTGGAAAGCAGGGAAAGCAGAACGAGGTGCATACCGATAACGCTACTGCAGCTGAGAGAGGGAGAAAGTGAGAGAGAGAGAGAGAGAAAGAGAGAGAGAGAGAGAGATGAGCCCATGCCTCATTAGTAAAAGGACCTCATTTAGCTTTTCTCAGCCTCACCTCTCCACCTTAACAGCTGTTACTGGCTGTCGCACTGACACTGCTGCTGCTGCTGCTGTTGTTGCTGCTGCTGCAAGGCCCTCGGGCTGGTTGTCAACTGGGCGCAAACTAGCCACAGCACCACAGAATCTAAGGCCCAGGCTACCGACAGTACTATATTTCTCCCACTGCTGACAAATTCCATGAAAACATCAAAACCAGCCACAAATGGAACACACTAACAAGTGTATCAAAAGACTG
Organism: Notothenia coriiceps; assembly: GCF_000735185.1. Taxonomy (NCBI): domain Eukaryota; kingdom Metazoa; phylum Chordata; class Actinopteri; order Perciformes; family Nototheniidae; genus Notothenia; species Notothenia coriiceps. Next base: position 39,380 of record NW_011336404.1, on the reverse strand, counting down.
GTTAAGCTAAATTCTTGTGATCCATACAGTGTCCACTGATGTTAAAAAACACATTGATAAGCCATACAGTTTCTTCATGTATCCTCAATAGTGAATTTAATCAGTATTGCCAGATTTAGGATAATTATTGGAGGTGAACCATAATTATGCCCTCTGTCAATTAGCAATGCACATGCTGTAAAGTGCCATACAATACAATACAATGTACAATAATTTGAATATTTTCCACACTTAAGCTACCCTAAGTAGTTGGTTTTAGTCTCAGCTGTAATATCCGGATTAATTATAGATCAAGTTTACCCATCTGCCTTCTCACGTAACTTCTTTCAAACCAATCCTGCTTGGCTATGCAGTAGATCAACACAAACACGGCTTCTGTTCTCTCTACCACCGTTTGCTGCACATTTCAAGAGTTTGCACAATAAGTAACTTTGAATTATCCAATAACCCAGTAACCTATTTACATATGATGATTTTGAGCCTCTACTATGTTTGATTAACACTCCCATCTGTTAACGAATGGTGGTCAAAACAATGGTGTAACTGCTCCATCTTATGACTCTAAGTCTTTCGCTTAGCACATAAGTGTCAAATTCATATTAAAAGGTCTCCTGTGGGAACATCTTCTTTACAGCTCTTGCCTTAGTACAAGGGATGAAATTCTTATTAAGGGGCTAATTTGGACATAAAACATGCTAAGCAAACAAGCTAGCTAGCTATTAGCTTAACTATCTCCTTGTGCTTGATCTTACTAAGTCAAAGGGAGAGCTAACAGTAGTAGCCTACTGACCGTGCCATATTTTTCCTTAGTGACAGTAATAAGCTGTAACTTAGGCTGCACTCAGTGACACACGTACAATATAATATGTTTCTCTTCTGCTGTAAATAATAACTTCAGCGGTAAATGTGTATTAATCCATGGCTGAAAATAGTCCTCTACAAATGCACTCTTTAATTCTGCCTCAGTTACTTATTCTAAAAACTACTGTGTCTGCTGTGAGGAAAATAAAGAGCCTTCTTGAGAATGGAAACTACTATATTTTTTTTACCATTGAGCAGTTATTAATGGGCTCTGGGCTGAGTGCCACACACAGTGTAGAGAAATTGAATAACAGTGAGACGCAGACCTTGATGGTTTGGGTCTTTTCATGGCATTTGTTGACAGTGAGACAAATATATAGAAAGTGCAGAGTAATTTAATATTCATTTTTTCTTGCAGATGAAATTGTGCTACAACTACATTTAACATCATTATGCTATTTTTGTATATATATCTCATCATTTCTGAATGTCTTATTTATTCAGTGGACTTGTGCCCAGAATGAAACACAAATATGTCCTTTTAAGTAAAGTAGGCTACCTACTGACAAACATTTCCAAGGCGTCATGTGTATACTTTTTCTGACCACTCCTCAGGTTCAAGTGATTGCAAACTTTCTTACATTAATAGCTTTGCATATAAGCCATTACGTTAAAGGTCATGGATCTATCTTTGCCCTACAGCCCTGCAGAGAATTCACTTTGTTTGCTTCACTGCTCTATCTTGAATACTTGCCAAGCTGGCTGTAAGAAATACACAACTACGAACTGACACTAAGATACAACGCAGTATCTACACATTTCTGCAGCATATGGCAGAAGCTTGAGCTATGGGCTATCAAACAACTTATGAGTATTAATTTGAGTGTAATGGGCACATAATATGGAATTATCTGCAAGTATGGGTTTATAAAGTCTCTTTTAGTATCATAACCTGATGTAGAAACGCTGTTTTCACAAAACAATCATAAACGCTGCACAAGTGTGACCCAAATGTCCATCATTATGAACATACCAAAGTTTATGTAAGCTAACATCACTGAGTTTGTTCACACTTCTGACACATTTTGAACACCCACTTCAGAGCAAAAAAAATCAGCTCAGCAAGTGGAAAAAAAACACTTAAATGAACACTTGTCAGCTCCAAACAATTATCTCTGGAAAACAAACACTTAGCTGTATATTTTTGTCTTGAAGAACAGTCACATTTTCCATTACCCCACAGAACTGTGGTCATGTGGTTCTCCTATCTGTTCTGCAACTGAAAGGGCTCTGCATGGTCCACGGCATTAGTGACATGAAGTACTAAAGTGGCATGTGAGTCCAGCTGAAAAGGGGCCAATTAAAAAAGAAATATACATTAGAACGATTAATAAATTCAGTCTAGTTGTTGTTGATTTAAATTGCAACAACATGCAGCACTTTAATGACTTGTCCAAAAACAGTTTTAGTTTTTAACAGAAAGCCTCCCGGGGTTAAATAAACGTTATGATATATTCAGTAAAAAGCAAGACCTCCACTTAGTGCTGCTGTTGTGCTACATTGTAATCTAATGTTGTTTCTTTCATTGATGAATAATTAATGATATAAGCAGAAGAGCTGAGAGGAACGATGTTCTGCATGTGTGTGTTAGAGAACTGGCAAATAAACTACATGCCCGTGGAGTAAAACACAGTCCTTAAATATTTGTACTGCTGAAACATCTGTGCTCGTATCCTCACATTTTAATGATCAAGTGATAGAACAGTTTTACGAAATGAGTTTATAATCCTTCGTTGAGCTTGCCAGCTGCGGTCAGTCAGCACTTGGACCAGAGATGTGAACATTTTTTGTTCAAACCTCAAGCCTGACATGTGAAACAGCAGGAAGTTCAGCGCTGGAAACTCTGAGAAAGCTCCTATTGTTTCCATGAAATTCAAAATTGCATCACCAAAACTCAATTTTAGATTTACAATTCTGTCTGGGGTTTCAGGTCGACAACATCCAACAACATCATTCGGAATGTTTTGTCAGAAAGCCTTTATTCATCTCACAGAGGAATTTATGGTATTGGGGACAATTGGCAGCTATTATGTACAGCAGGCCGCAGTGTATGGGATGGTGCCTTGCTCATAGGCACTAGGTTGTTCTGGAACTGGCTACTTTCCGGTTTCCAAGCCAAGTCGCTACTCTTATCGCCCATTCACTGGTGACTTTTCCTGATTGTACAACTTTTGCTTTTAGCATGATTTTTGTTTAAAGACACAATGTAACTGTTTGGGGTCCTGCTGTAAAACACCCTTAAAGACAATAGATTTCTATCTGCTCTATATTTGTGCCGGGAGTTGACAGTCCTTTCTAATGCACTGAATGTGTGTTGGTCTTTATGTTTTTATAAGTTTGTTGAGAAAAGGACTAACAGATAGGATATCATACTGTTTGTTTCTTTGTCTATGAATGATTTATTGAAACAAGGGAATATCTGTTCAGTGGGGGAATGTAACTAAGTACATTTAGGTACTTGTACTTTACTTGAGCATTTAAATTTCATGCTACTATGCTTATACTCCAATACACTTTGTTGGCAAACATTTTGGCAGATTTATGTTATTGATAAAAAATATAAATCAACTAATACACTATCATTTATTATTAAAGGTTAAGCCACTAAGTAGTAAGCAATGAAGTGATGAACACGTTAATGCATCAATAAGTATAATACAAATGTGATACATGGTGTTTAAATGGGCCATATTGCATAATGAATCATGTTCATTTTGGAAAATATGTACAATGTACATTTTGATAATAATATGTAATTGTATCACTGTATATATATATCATCAATAATATGTAAACATTTGAAATGTATGTTAATGTTGTTAATTATTTTGTATTGTAATGCTTTGGCAACATTGTTTAATTTAACTTTCATGCCAATAAAGCCCCTTTGAATTGAATTTAATTGAATTAATACTCAAGTAAATAGTATTCATGCCAGACTTGTAGCAGAGTATTTTACACTTTATTACTGCTACTTAAGTAAATAATCCGAATACTTCTTCCAGCTCTATATTTATTCATACATAGCCCAATTAAAATTCATAAATAAAATACTAAAATGTCATAATAATGCTTTCTGCTCATGTTCTTACGTTGCACTTTCATCAAGTGTGCAAACCAATTTCTAGAAATGGGGGAGAGTTCTATATTGTGTTTGAAAAATACATTTAAATAATAAAAAAAGGAATTATTAATATCTTTCCACCCGAAAGAACAAGGGAGAGAAAGCCAATTCCACCAAAACACACGTGTTAATATCAGATCCTTCTCTCCAGGCAATGTTGTCATTTCAGATATAATATAGGGCACCGTCCCTGTCTGTAGCTATACGCGGGATGTTAAACCTGCATGAGCGCTGGCACACAATCCAGTTCCAGTTTATAGGCAGAGGTAATCACATCAGCTGTCAAAGTGACAAGACAATCATCAGAATATGACCTGACTCTGCCAAACATTTAAATGTATTTCTCCTTTTTCCTCAAATATCCCTATGCTGGCTTTACAACGCTGTACAGCTGGATGTTCTGCACACAGTAAACAGCAATTACTCCATATGTTACCTTGGGATTCAACCCTGCAAGAGGAACAAATATAATGATCTACCTTAAATGGCTAATAAGGGATGTCGTGCATTTCAAATAGCTGACAGGTTTTGTGCTATTACTCTTCAGCTTTGACGATATTTCCACTTCTAACTGACATTTAAATGTTGCCCTGGCTTGCTGCACTAGTGAGAATCAACTCAGTATTAGCCTCGGTGTTTGCCAGCGGGAGCAGGTTCAGTCATTATGGTCACTGTAGACATAATTCCCTCCGTCAGGGACCAGTTGTGTCCTGTTTACATCTCGGGTTATTGAACATACCCTATCTGACCACTGAGGTGCAGCACCAATGATTAATCAAGCAGAGTCATCCTGGCTGTTAGTTCATGGTTCAATGATGCTCACCATCCCATTGGCTTATGACTCATAAATGATTGTCCTATTCATTACCCAGCAGAGTGGATAAGGCCTATAAGTCTTGACACAACCTGAGCCACGAGTAACATTTTAGCTCTACCTTGTATAATAGGATACTGTTATTCAGATAGATTTTAATGGCAACAATTCAATAACACAAAGTGTGGCGGTTAAAATGTAGGAATGTGACCTCTATCTTGCTTTCTTCTTTTATGTCATTCAGAAAGGTTTCTTTCAGGGGGGTTGATAGCACCACACATTAATGCTATAAATAGGGCAAAAAGACATCTCCAGGAATATTCCACTCACGAGCTAAAATGTTTGTTATTTGTAATTACTGTTTGTTGTTAATATAAGTGAGCCATCTTTACAGGAATGTTAGCAATTGTGCATGTTTGATTTGCTTGAAAAGCCTGGCGGTGACAGAAAATGATAACAGAGAAAATTATCTGCTTTGAGACTCACTCACTCCTCAGCATTTTGATTTCTCTCTAAGTGTACACACTTTTAGTCTGACAACAAGCCTCTAAAAACAAGCAAGCCTCCCATCCATATTGTCTTGGAGAATGAAACTCCTGCGATGTCTCTCTGCGAAATCAAACTAGATGTCATTGAGAGGAAAACCATCTCCTCAGGGCTGGAATTAACTCAGACAGACAATATGCCCTCGCTGCTGTGTGCACTTCATTTATTGCACATTACTGAGACTCCCACTAAGACTGTTTCAGCATCCCGACATGCCATCGACGGCACATGGGGAATGCAACAATTTACTTTGAGGTCTTCTTCAATTTTATGACATCGCCGATCACGGGGGACGAGATGTGAAATGATTCGACAGCGGTGGCTAGTGGGCTAAGATCTGACAGGGCCTGGGAAAGTATTGAATTAATGATGCCACGTTTGAAAAATCATTTTTTAAACAAATAAACAGTGTGAAACGAGGAAATCCAATTAGAGCAATAAGGGACACCGAGGCAGGATCCAAGAGTATTAAGCCATCTGGCAGTGAGTAAAGATTGCTTCAGGGCTGCCTAATTGAATTTTATCCTCTGACTGTAATATCTTACCAGTGACCCAAATCAGAAGAAAGTTTGCCTTGGATCGTGCAATGCGATAAACCAACAGCCCTTGCAAAACTGTCATATGATCTTAAGATTATGTGAGGCGGAACAAGGTGAGAATTTGCTCTTACACAAAGCCCTGCCAGGAAATGTCGATGCAGGAAATGTACAAAGGGAGGAGAGGAAATCAGCTTTCTATTAAAAGATATAGGATTATGATGTTAACACTGATAATGATGGAGATTTAAAGTATTCTTTTGACTTTCTTCTGTGTCATAAATGTGGGATATTATAAAAAAGGTGATTAACTCAGTGTCCATATCTGCAAAAAACATTGGAAAACTAGCAGAAACATTATCAAGGAAACATCATTATTCAACCCCCTATTCTAACTGGACACCATGAATTAATAAAAGGATAACAACGTTGTAGCCTATTATGTGTTTGGGCTCTAGAGGCTGTGTAGACTGGATGTGTAAGCAGGCAGGAGTCTTTGTGCAGCCAGCCACTGAAATCCCTGTGATGCTTCTTTGAGAAGCATTAGTCATAAATTCAAATGAAAAATACCAATACAGTTCACTTACTCTGATACATGTAGCCTCCACAGGTGCAACAGCCTTTTCCTGAAGGGTTGAATGATCTACATCAAGCTAATTTACATAAAACAGCCTATGTGATAGATGCGGTTTAATTTCCACGCAGGCATGGTGGCTTTACTCTTACAGAGTGAGTGAAATATTAATTAAAGACACACCAGAGAAAACACAATAAAGTAAGTTGATGTCAAGCCTGAGTATTCAAGAAAATTAGACTACCATGCACATATAAAAAGCCGCATCACCTCAGACACAGCAACATTGATAATTCACCTGTAATGCTCGGAGTCTGTGGGTATCCTTCAGTGCGCGCTGGGTTTAGAACGAAGCCTTCGGACTGTTGGACAGCGGAGCCATGACAGCAACAAATGATCTGTGTGTGAAGAGATGGAAACTGACGCTCGTTAAGCTAGTCAAAAGCACAGTTTCCACGGAGGATGCTCGCAGGTCATCGGCGTGTCTCGCTAAACTTTAATGGCCACAGAGAGAAGAAGCGCTCCGTCTCCGGCGACGCGCCGCTGCAAGTGCAGCGCAGGCAGCCTGTGATGTCCCTGCTCTACGCTGGCACTTTGCTTCTCACGGTGACAACAAAATAAATAATTTAATAGAAAAAAGCGGTTGGTGGGGTGGGTTGGCCGCTAGATGGGGCAGTTTAAAATGAGGGTGTAAAAGTCAATTAGTAACCAAAGAGACGTTTCACAGGTCGCTTCAGGTTCACACACACACTGTGATTAAAGACTTTCCTTCATTATCGGGAATTAAGAAGTCGTTTCCGTGACGCAGTGTGGTCACTGCTGGGCCATTTAACGCCGAAAGAGTCAAGGCACCTTACAAGGAAGGACATGAAGTGTAATTGTAGCAAATACATCAAACATCATGCAGGTGCATTGCAAAGGATGTAAGTATCAATTGACTTCCTGAAGCTTAACACCCTCATTTCATTGATCATTGATACTTTATTTTGCATTTAAAATGAAGGTCTAAATGTTTTAAAGCCGTCTCTACTGACTGTAGGTGAAATACTGAAGACTTTGGCCCATTTTTTTTATTTTTGCTGGAATATAGCAGTTAAAGTTTAATATAGCCCACTGAATCCAAAATATACTCATGGAGCCACTTCAGGGTTAAAGAAAACTTCTTCTTATATATATATTGTTTTTTATAAAAAAAATTAAATAAAACGTCCCGGTTCCGGGGCCACGCATACGTGGCCGACGCGTGGTCAGTCCTACTCAATGCGTTGACGTACAATGCGTACCACATACTCGTATCGTAAGTCGAAATCCTATCGTTGTTCGTACCACGACGTGTGTTAAAGAGCATAGAAATAGACTTGTGCTGGACGACACTAATTTTTCTACCAATCCCACTGCATTCTTCTTTATATAGAGGTAGAATTGACCTCGTCTTTATATTTCATTGCCAATGAGTACAAAGATGTGGAGTTGTAAACTCAGATTCAAACTCCCATTACGATCAATAACTCGGATATCTGTCTCATGTACC
>NW_011336404.1:3961-31349 GCF_000735185.1 Notothenia coriiceps | reverse complement strand
GGCCCAATGGCATTGATCGGTTCACGCAGTCTTCAAAGTAACCAAGCAACCTAAATGAATTTGTAATTTGTCTGTCCAATGACCTCGCTCCCTTTCATGTCATGTGATACCTTGCGTGACAAGCGAACCGTTTAATCAACCTGTACTGTACTGTGTAGCTAGCAGCAGCAAGTTCGGCAGCATTATAACAAATGTAATAGCTTGCCTTTATAATGTACAGCAAACAAGAGCCGCGCTCAAAAGAGAAAGGACAAGAGAGAGTGTATGTCCGTGCGTGTGTGAGCGCATCAGCGTGTGCTTATGTTTGGGGCAATGGAGGGGGGCAAAACAATATTTGTACCGGGGCAAATCACAACCTTGTTGCGCCACTGCTAACATGCTTACCATGCTCATCATCTTCGTTTAGCCTGTTAGCATGTGCTACATTTAGCCTAAAATCTGTAAACAAGTAAACATTTTTGCATCTCTGGGTCCCTTGTCTGGAAGATTAAGTTTAACTGGATGTTTGGTTAAACACTTGATGTAACACCTGTGGTTAACATTAGCTTCAAAGATTGTAAAGTTTTGTTCTACATACAACATAACATCCGCCAGTAGGCCTACAAATACCCCACTAGTGAAATTAGATTTGTTTACCTTCCTCAAAAGAGGTGTTTGCTCAGTAGCTTAATAAGACTAAACGTGATCACAACAACAGTCTTTTAGTTTAGTGGTTTTGACACAAAGTCCTGCGACAGTGGTGTAGTTTGTTCATAGCCAACGTTAGCTTTGTACCTCTTGCAATTGAATTTAAGCTTCAGAAGTTCATAGTTTGTGAATATTGTCTGCTGAAGAAAATATGTAAGTGTCATAAACTTGTGTTGATGACAGAGCCTATTTACTGCCATAATCCAAAATTCAATAAAAAAAACATGTGCCTTTTTATTTTCCCTGCAGCACTCTTCTTCTGTGGCCACCTGCAATATTATACATTAATGCATCAGTAAAAATAATCATTGTACCTGCATACCTCTTGTCGCTACTTATACTTTTCTACTCTATTAGGTACATTTTGATTGCAGGTCTTTTTATATTGTTGTCTTGCTACTTTTACTTTAAATGTTTCTACCTCAGGCAACAGAGATATGCTAGCCTGTCCCTGGAGTATCGCAGTCCTTTTCCACCAGGGATTATGTGAGAGCCCTGCCTACGAATTTACAACAAGCTTTCTAGCGGTTGTACACCTACAAAAATAAATACAGTATTTATTTACCTCCAAATTGTTTTTTCAAAACGCCATGATGGCAGCTCCAAAACCCTCACTCCTGCCCGTGTCAGGTTGAAAAGGGAAATCATTAATATAGCATTAGAAGCTGGCTGTGAACCCATAACTGCCCTGGGCTCCCATCAGCATACATGCAGCACTGTTCTCCACTGCTACACCTTCCCCGAGGTTCAAATGTCATCCTTCACTGTCATTACATTACTGCCCCCATTAACTATTGATTATCTTCCACTTCAGCATTTCGAGCCCTCCTGTGGAAGTGGACCGCATGGCTCGCTATACCCGTACTCCATGGATCAGGCAGAGTGCCCACCTCATGGTTTTTACAGTAAAAGAGGGGGAAGTAAAAATCAAAGGGGGTAGGGATAAAGCAGCACAGACTTCACTGCCCTACCTGCCCATTAGCAGTATGCTTGAGCGGACAACTGGAGGTTAAGTTGTTCTTTTCCAGGACCCGTGAGAATTTGCCACAACATGTGCTGAATATTTACTGTGAGGTTAGCACAAGTTTGCTTCTGTTTTAAAGAGAGTGCAGGTCGAAAAGTTTGTTTGGGCAGGAGCTTTGTGTTCTCTGCCATCAACAACTGCCTCCATAATACCACAGACTAGTCGGTGCAGGATTGTGTTTGTATAACTGCCAAAACCTGTAAATGTCTGAGTGTTGCAGACTGCTAATGGCCCCCGATACCACTCTCTCTATTGTTTTCTATATTTCTGTTTCACTGCAGTTTAATGTTTTACATGTCCAGGCTGTAAATGCACAATTTCTTTTTGGAGAAATATAAGAAAATGGAGAATAATATCTGTTTGCTATGAGTCATATTACTCCAGGTGTCTGGTTTTATACAGGTCAGACAGAAACACGGGAGAAATGTAACCTTTTCATGTCAGTTTGTTTACAGTATGTCAATGATTTGCAACAACAAAATGTGAAAATAAGATAAATATCACACCATATCAACAGCTCAAACACCTCATCCACTGCATGCATACATAGTCTCAAACATAAAGATTTAGTTTGAACAAAAATAAAAAGAATGCAAAATGCGTTTTAACTGTAATTTAGCTCAATGCTACTCAAGAATAAACAATACATAATTTAACAGAGTCAATGTTTGTATTTAAGAGTGAATGATTAACAAAAAATGTGAAGTATGATTAAAAGAAAGCAACCAATCTGTATTCATAAAAAGTCCCATTTATTTCAAAGTCATTTCATCAACGAATTTTACAAATCTGCATTGTTTGGGGGTAGACCCAAATCAGAAACACATGAATAAAACCTTTATTAAAATAATTGCTCAGAATCCATTTCAGACACTGAAAATTTAAGCATTCCAGTCATTTAGGTTTGGAAAAAAGAACAGGAAACAAAACTAGCATACAGAAACAATGAATGAGTTATGCCAGTCCCGCTCTACAGGATTACAGTGTAGAGTGAAATCCACAAGAATCCAATGTGGCTTTAGGATAATCCCATCAGAACGGCAACAGCGCAATGCTACTACAGAACACCCAAGCCTGTTAGCACTGAGGAGAGCCTATAGTGAGGAAAGGTTAAGTTGACAATCCATAAAACCATAACAAAATCTTAAAAAATACTAAACACACTGACCTCTACTGTACAAGACAAACATTTTAACAGCCTGCTGCCAACAAAGCACCATACTCGTGATACTAGTTTGCATTATCTAATACAAAAGTATTGTAAACTAGTGACACTGATAAAAAACTAAGTCAATATTTGCATCATGTAAAATACCTCTCCTGGAGTCTTCATATAAAGCTCTGTAACATGAATCCATTGGAAAAAAATACCTTTTTCCAGGATACTAATATAAGCCTGAGTTACCAACATTAATGAATTATTATGCATGTCCACAAGATAATACTGAGTTAATATGCACCTCTGCTGCCAGTTTTAATTAATGAGGACATGTTTTAATACGAACACCCTTTCAGTTCTGTTCTTAATAATCTTCCAATTTATGTGAAACAAGTGCTACACTGGCAACACTTGCACACACTGGCGTAAGCTATTTTTAAGCCTCTATGGTCATTTTAAAATAATTTCTCATAATTTTTTATGTCTTACCAGTCAGCTACACTGACTAGACTAATAAAGCTGACATCAATAAGGAGCGAACTTCTGCCGGTCAGACTTTTTCATGCCGGCGGTTGTCATTTTTGCAGTGTAAGGGCATAAACCCTGAGCTAGGCTGGAAGCGGCTGCTGGGTGGACAGCCAGGAGAGTTTTCATGCCAAGCAGGCTGGAAACGGGGACGGCGTAATGTTGGTTTTGGAGGGCTTGTAAGGTGGAGGGAGAGTGAACGTTAATGGGGGCTTGGGTGTTTGCCGCCAGGACGGCCATAGAGGTAGCAGCATTGGAGGGAGCGGACTGAGAGAAGCTCATGTTGAGGTCAACGGGGGTCGCAGAGGAAGCGGCCTGCATGGTGTATTTAGCCATCTCTAAGCTGCAGGATGTGACGTTTGGAGGGGGGGGATTCAGATGGTGAAGGGTTCAGAGGAGAAGGTGGGAAATGAAAATGGGGTGAGACAAAAGGAGAAGGGAGGTGAGAGAAAGGAGAAAACATGAGTATCAAAGAAGGAATGTGTTAAAAAAGCAAAGACAATAAGGATTTGAATGCAGTCAAGAGACCGGAGCAGTGAGATGGAACAAATCCAGCCTCACTCTGAGCACAATAACTCTGCCCTCTTAAAAAGCATGCTGTTTGGCTGTCTTATCATCAGGTGTGACGCCCTGCTGAGCACGGCCACCCTGCCTGAATTCTTACCTGGCGTTGATGAGGTACTGGGCGACGCTGATGCTGGCCGGCGAGCCTGTGATCGTGACTTGGCGCATGGCTGAGCCATCAGTGGCACTGGCAATTTTGATGTGAGCTCCAGAGACCTGGCGAATCTCATTGATCTTACTGCCTTGTCTTCCAATTATGCAGCCAATAAACTAGAAAAGGGTAGAATGGAAACATGTTTATGGCAAAACAGTTCATGTTTCTATGATTTTCAGGAATTAGATTTCAAAACAGCATGTGGAAGCAAATGCCAAACAGCTGTGTGATTGCAGAATCTCCTCAAAGTTATTTCAGAAGAAGACTTTACTAACATACCATAATGCTATTGTAAGATGACTTGAAATACTGCAAATCCTAACACTACAGGCTTGTTTTACATTTGGGGAGATATACATTTGATCTTTTTCCCGAGAATTAGATAGATCATAGATACAACTCCCATGCCTGTAAGGCAAATACAAAGCTAACTTTAGCAACCAGTTAGCTTAGCTCTGCACAAAGACGGGAAACAGATAGCCACAAAATGAACATTTGTCCACTAAACCTCCTTAACACATGCTATTTGCTCAAATGTTATTATTTACTACACTCAATCTGACACTTGCAGAGGTGTGCCGCATCTAAAGAAGGAAAGATTTTAAGGTTTTTAGCAAAAATCTGTGTTTGGGGAGTAATGAGCATACAACTTTACATTAAAATGTACAACTGGATACATGAGATTTGGATAATATGGCATGAGCTGTTTTAAACGTGGTCAACATTCACCCAATTCTTCAATAAAGAATTCAAGGTAACAAAGGGTGAGTAATTGGTAAACAAATGATCATTATGTTAGTCTATTATTCCTTTAAAAAAAAAAAACAAGTGCCCAAGAAATAGTCCATAACCTCAATAAAACCACAACATTTTGTTTTTGTAATTTTGTTTTTGTACAGATTACACAAACATATCAGATACAACATGATAACTAGCCAGCCACCATTATGTTAAGCTAACTGTTTGTTTTTTATAATGTGTTTTATGTAATTGCCCTACAGCATGTGTGTTTTTGCTATTGCTGTTTGCACTGTTGCACATACCAATAGTCCCTATCTGGGCATATTAGGTTGGACTTGACTTGAGATATGAGAGTTATATCTGTCCTCCAACTCTCCACAAGAATGTGAATCAACACATTTGTCAAACATTTCGATCCCTCAATCAATGTCAAAGGCTCGGATAAAACCTATACAACCCAAAATCACATGTCATTCTGAGATTATTATAGATTCTGGTGATAGATTATAAAGAAACCTAAAACTGAAGTAGAATAGCTAATAGAATGCTGTATATTATTGTTTACATATTTTCTATTTTTTGGTAATATTCTAGCCACAACAAATACTAGAATGATATTTGTGATGTGTTTAATTTAAGTTAATAAATGTATCCAAAATGCCCAATTAAAGCTGTCATCCTAGAAAGTGTTAATGCAGTAAGTAGCATGAGGATTAGCGGTGCGGGGACAACACAAACACTGTGACACTTACATCATTAGGTATTGCCAGCTCTTGTGAACTTGTGAGGCCAGATGCATCATATCCTGTAAAGTAGGACAAGAGATGTGAACAACAGTATGGCACTAATGGCTTCCATTTTCACCGCATGACAAGTTAACCTACTTTATCTAGTTTATCACTGGTACACTGTTAAATTAGGAATATGAGAACATCTTTCTAGATAGGCACATATAAACATCTTCAGCACACATTCTATGGTTTGCTTTGCAACAATAAGATAAGCTACATTCTGGTAGAAATAACAAGTATATATATAATCAGAAATGTTGAAATGTTGTGTCCTGAGTTAGTTGTGGCAGAGTTTATGAGTACGTGGGGGGGCTGAGGTCAGGGATGGTTTGCCCGAGAAGACGATGTTAGATTTGGAGGAGAAATGTTGCAGAGGTGGAGGGTGGGGTCGAGAGATTAGGATTTGTTTTTTGGAGGGGGAAATCGGGCAAATGGAGCTGAATTTCTTGGGGAGTATATGAGAAATAGTTAAATATTCACCACACTGTAAATATTTCTGAAACTTGTCACATTTACCTCTCAGAGAACTCTGTTTTAATGTATTTAATTCGGTCTGTCACATAGTTTTAATACATATTTCAGTGACTTACTTTCAATATTGCTGATAATAGACTATTATGGTGGCTTAACCTTGAAAAGATCCCTTTTAATATTATTTTGTTTTATCTGGTACAAATAGATTCAGACGCCGAAGCTTAACAGGTCAGTTTTTGTTATATGCACATCTCTTTTAAGCCACCTTCTACTAAAAGAAACCTGTGTGAGTGTGAAAACTCTGAGAGAATGGAGATATCGGTGTTCCTCTCTGAAGTGACAGGGGGTGTTGATGGTGTGATTCGAAGAGGAGTGAAGACAGAGGGATAGATGGACTTCCCCGGGGAGCCGTGGGTACGTACCAGGGAAGGTAGGGTTGCTCTGCCCAAGGGAAGGGAGGGGGATATGCTGCATAGCCAACTGGTGAAGCTTGGTCAACTGCAGGGTAGGAAGGAAGTTAGAGCTAACCAATCAATCTGGATTATTTCAGAGGAGCTGACAGCTACAATACAGAGCCAATCTGAAGTTCACAAACATTACAGATAGTGTCAGTGTGAAGAGATTCATTTCATTCAGAAAGCATGCTGGTTTCTCATGGCAGTCATCTGCAAAAATACAGTCAAATCTACAAAGCTATCACTGATCATGAACTCTTTAAGATCTTCACTTTCATTTCAATCGATGCATGCTGCTACAATGTGTTAGTATTGGTAATGTCAACAGATCAGGGTTACTGAAGATTCATCTTTGCAGAGTAGGGAATACAGAGGGCAAAGTGGTGGCTTGGAAGGATTGGGCAGAAGGAAGGTCATAAGGGTAGGTGTCACTCACTCAAATGAGCATACTTACATCTTGATGCGCAAAAGCATACTGCCCTGGAAATGCAAAGGCCTGAAAGGAATAGGAAAGGAGATGGGGTTATATAACTAGGAGGTATATACATGTTCGCACATGCCATGTGAAATGTGAATTTGTCACCAGGGCAATCTCTGAGTGCAATTCTGAAAATCCATTCTCTTCCTCTTTTCCATAGCTCTAATGTGTATGGATTTGATGGGATTTCATCTAAATGTCATCTGCTGTTTTTCCCCCTGTTTCACCATGGCCAGAAATCCAATAACATCAACAGATGTCTGATAGGTCAGAGCAGGCTGTGCCAAATTCAGGACAGCGACTAGTCAGCTGAGCTAAAGTCACGACATATTTTAGGTCTCACACTGCGTGGGGAATTATTAATGTAAATGGCTATTCATGTCTCCCGCACATTACAGCTTGTCCGAATACTTTCTAATGTGATCATTACCTCATCTTACTGCTTACAGCATTACAATATGAAAAGCTTATCGCTGTATAATTACACAGATGTGTCCCTCTAGTGGTGAAGAGGGCTTAATGATCTGAGTCTAAGCCCCCACTAAAAAGGAGCCCATTCAATTGTAATGTTAGAATCTCAGTTATATCTTTCTACTTACTTGTGCAGGGTGTTGCTGTGCTAATACTGCATGGGCTCCAGCAGGAATACCCTTAGGACGGTAGGGTATTGTTGCTCCTTTTGGTGGAGACTGGAGACACAGCATTGCAAACAAAAAATTCAGAATGTATACACCGCTGGGAAGGAGAAAATAGCTCTTACTGACACTGATGCATTTTATATCCCTTTTATACCTTCCTGCTGAATCTTTTTATTCCCCTTTCATCAGCTGAGAAAGTTACATGAGACCTTGGCCCGCAGAAACTCATGATACAAATGTGAAAATACTGGAAAATAGGTCATTTCTTTTGACAATACAAAGAGAAAGATTGAATGCTCTCAACTCATTCTTCCTACTTAGAGGAATCTATTAAAGCTATAGTTCCAATTTTCTAAAAAGAATATAAAAAATGATAGTTTACTATATATATCAGGGATTACCATTACGTTTGTAGTTAAAGAAATATTAATAAGGGCCCTATTTTTTTTGGGGGGGGGGGGGGGTCCCTGTCCTGTAGTGTGTTATATAGGATTTTGTGCAATGCTACCATTGGACTCCTTAGTTTACTTCTGTAACATGGTGACATCACTATGTAACACTCGCACTTCTATTGGCTAGCACTCCAACACATTGCATGTAACGGGCGGGGTATCTCTAAGTAGTTGACCAATTGCAACAGAGCCGGGCTAAATAATCAGAGCAGACTTCAATAGTAAGGCCCCTTTAAAAAAAAAGAAAACGGAAATTATGATTTAATAGAAAAAGTATATCAACATATTTGTGTTAAGTACTAATATTCCTTTGACAAGGTTTTAGGGGTATATCAGTCAAATACATATATTAAAAGAGTAATAATGTGTTGAACATCCTTACAAATATTGCCATTATTGTTGCTCATGAGGATGACTTACTGCAACAACCTGAACACAAAGCTTAAGCCGTGAAGGAGTAAAAAGGTTTAGATGGAACAGAACATATCCTGAAAGTGCTACTGAATACCTTTTACCCCCCTGTAAACAAATGTGACAGACTTGACGCCAAAATAGAGTTGTTGGACGTGAGGATCATCTGCTGTGTGACAGTGCTTACCTCCAGCATGACAGAGCAGATGTGTCTTACACACTGAGTGATGGCCTGTGGAGTGCCGGAGATTGTGACAGCCCTCTCTGTAGAGTCCGGCAGCATGTCTCCTGCCACCTGAACCTGAGCGCCTGTGGTCTTAACATGGACAGACAACAGAAGACACAAAAGCTATTTATTGCTGAAAAGTGCTTGCCATCACCCAAATTGAAATACGGTTTCAAGCACCCCGCAAATTACCCCGAACACATTTTGACATGCAGGGAGCAGCTGCAAGCCAAATAGCAATGTGTGCTCCAATATTTGAAGAGGCGCACAGAAACATTGTCCATTCAGAATGAGTATTCATCCTCCGCCGATCTTTACAGGAATAATCAGTGGGATTTTCATGAGCGGAAACCCAAAAAATACACTAATTTTTAAGGCAGAGAAAAATAAAAGTTTGACAGGAGTGTTTGATACTTGCTGTCAAATCAGCAGGGAGGAGATTGTGTGTCCCCGTTTGGGAGCAGGAAACAGCTTCCCTATATATAACAAATTATTAAATAAATAAAAGAACCCCTACCTCTCTGATCTCCTTGATCTTGGAGCCTCCTTTGCCAATCAAGGAGCCACACTGGCTCCCTGGGAAAACCAGGCGCAGTGTCACAGGTGGCTTGCTTGTCACGTTGCTGTTTGTCATCGCTGCAGTAATATCCTGAGGGAGAATTCAAAAATATGTTTTTCAGCCCAGACTGTAAGAACGTCAGCTTGATTTGACAAGTTTCCTTTTTCTGCAGGACTGTGAAAAAAGGGCATTCAGTGCAATCTTTAAAATAATCTTGCTCTTGTGTTAAACAATATAATTTTTATTGATGATATGTTAAAAGTTGCAGTGGGTAGTAATGGGAATTATGTTATTGGAGCAGGTTATATTTTTATCAACGTAAAAAAATACATTAATATAAGGAATAATATTCTGCACCGGTCAATAAGCCATTCTGTTTGTCTGCTCAACCCCACCTCTCCTCTCTGTCTCTCACACACACACATCACTAGCAGTGGGGTTTGTTGTACATTCATTTCTGTGTACCTCCTCAAACTTCTGTGCGATCATGGAGAAAGCTCTGAAGATGCCCTCTGTCGGCCCTGTGATGGTAACTATTCTCTCAGGAGATGATCCCTCAGATATGTTGATACGAGCGCCACTCTGGAAACAAAATCATTCAGCCTCAATTTTGTTGAAATTGATACGCCAGAACACATTAAATTAAAGTGAATGCTCACCTCCTCTCTCATTTTCTTCACTGTTTCTCCTTTCTAGAATCATGTGGGAAAATACCAAACAGGACAATTGATTAGTTTTTTTAAATGAAGACACTTGGAAAGAAAGCAGTATGAATCAATAAATGCTGATGGATTGTAAAATAAATATACCTTCCCAATTATGCTGCCAACTTCCTATGAATGAAAAGATTACAAGGCTTAGCAAACAATCACAATTTCTTCTCAGCTTTTCACATCCAGAGCAGGAGGTAATCATTTTTACAACAATGACATGCTATTACCCGACCATTAGGTTATTACTACAAAAATACAGTCAATTATTTTAACTACTTCCGCATCTGTCAATGTTACCTTCCCATGCATCAGCAGCCTGAGAGTCAGCGTGACATTCAGACTCCCATCTGAAACCATTTCCTCCTTGTCGGACATTCTCTGTGTTTGCCAAGCTTAAATGTATAAGCTCTCTGCAATAAAGAAAGAAAAGACACAACACAAATCCTGAGCATAACATTAACTCCATGATTCAGTAAATTATCTGTTAAATAAAGAGGCAATCTACAACATTGGAGTTTTATTACAAAGTCAAACTGTGTGAAGAGGACTGATGAACTTTACGTTTTAATACATGTCTTGCCTTCCCTGTCTGTTAAGTCATTGTGTTCATCATCACTGCTCATGATAACTACCCAGTTTTTCTTCTCTGTACAGAATTACAGCCCCATTGGCGAGAAATGTATCATTGCCTGTGCTCAACGGGATTTTTTCTGGGAAAGAGTGACCAGACACAGCCAATGTGAAAGCTTTCACAGCATTAACTGTGCATAAGCTGCATCATCGTTGTTAAATCAGTCTGCAGCAGATAAAACAGGCCTCAATTTGAAACTGTCATGGCTCATTACCTTCACTATTTGGAGTGTAAAGTAGCCAGAAAAGTTGGAACAGTTATTGTAATGCAGCTAAAAGGCTGAAATTGATCAAGGGGCTGATGTTCTCTGAAGAGTTGTGGATCATTGTTGTCATCTGACCGTGTTGTTGTGAACGGTTGAAGATAGTCCTATCAGGTGCAATCTTCACATGGGACTGTTTCTTTAGTTCTGGCTAAACACAAGTTGTGAGAGTCTCTTGGATAAGATAAGATACAAAGGACCAGGAGATGTGAGTGTGACTGCCTCTTAATATCACACCACACAATGTCGGCTCTGTTGTAGCCGCGTATCCAATTCGTTGTATTTGCAGAACAAATAAAGAATGTCTCGATGCAGTGTAGGAAGGGCAGCTTATTGCGCAATAACAGACAGTGAGAAGACTTAATGTCTAAGAAGTGCAAATGTCACCTTGTTTATTACACCATCGTGGTTCTGAGAAATGCTTTCAGCAGATTTATTTTGACACCAGGCTTTGTACAAGCCACAGTTGGGAGACATTATACACAATTTAATTTTAAAAGGGGACTGTTTATATGGACTGAGTGAGCGGAGAGACTTCACCTATTGGTGTATTGCAAAAGTGGATTTACTTTCTTAGAGAAAGGGCGGGGAAAAGGCAGCATGTTTCTTGCGAGTAAGCATGAGTTGTTCCCAGTTACAGCACATTAGAAGATATTGCTCCCTTGTCTGTATGCTAGATCTGTAGCAAGTTAGCTTACTTTAGAATAAAGACTGTAAACAGCTTTCTTGATGCTGTCAAACTACAACAGAAATACCTACAAAAACATAAAAAAGATGATAACATGTCATATTTTTCTCGCACTTTACTTAATCCCTGTGAAGATGAAATACACCAGATATAATCTGTTAACAAATTACCTTAACAGGGGCTGGATTTTGATACATTTGGACAAAGCCAGGCTTGCTTTACCCCCTGCATCCAGCCATTATGCTAAGCTAAGCTAAACGGCTAATGGATCGGGTGTAGCTTCAGATTTAATAGACAGATATGAAACTGGTATCAATCTTCTCATCCAACTCTCATAATGAGTGCTTCCCCACAACATCAAACTATCCAACATATCCTAAAAATACAGATATCGCTGTTGCCATTTAACACCTAAAAAATTACCAAAATAAGTGAGGGTTTCACTCAAGTATTGCTAACTCTGGGGATAAGACAACTGGCTGAACTGGAATGTGACCAAATCAGGAAATAAATCACACTGAATTTTTCAGAAGCAGAAACACATTTACAACAAGTTATTGTTCTAGCAGCTTCTAGTATTTATAATACCCGACTGAGCTAAAGGATTTACAAGTGGAGGTTGTCATCAAGACACACAGCTATTCTTCTCTCTCTGTATCATTACAAAGTTACAGTGAATACATCAAATAAACAGCACACATCTCAGTCTAATCCTATAGGCTGGGATTTGTTTAGTTAATGCTAAGACCCTTTTGACCCATTTCTGTCACCTCTAGCACGTCAGCGCCCACTCAAGACTTCCGAACAAAACACTGGTGCACAACAGCACCCTCAGAGTATACATAATAAAACAGATAATCTACAGGAATCATCCTGGAGCACTGACAAGCAGAAATGTACTCCAGACAATGAAAAAAAAACAGGGCATTAATCCTTGAGGGAAATAGAGAACAATGTGTAAGTGGATTACTTGAGAGGTTTTATAAGAAAATGTATTCAAAATGTGAGGCTAAAACAAAGCCATGTTTCACATTCTGAAAATTGTAATGAAAAGATCATTGTATTTTAAAAGATTATTACATACAATAGTGCTACAGTTTAGGGTGAAAATCCCTTCAATAGAGAACATTGGTATAATTTTCAAAACATTTTGAAACAATATGTGTTAAATTATTTGTCTTTATCAAAATGAAATTATTTCAAATCACTTATTAAGTATCTACATTAAATATCTATTTATAACCATCAAATATCAGACCGTAAACATGGGGCCATGCAGCATGGCAATCATCCCTCAACACAAAGGTTTCACTATCAGAGATTCATGTTTGCATTAATGTGAACATTCATTGTAGCCCAAACTATCTCTGAAGTTAAGAGGGCAACAAAGTGCTTTTAGACACAGCAGAGTGGAAAACAACCAGCACAAATGAACTAATGGGAGTCAGGAGGGGTGCATTAAAATGAAGGCAGACACTCCCTTTAGTTTTAAAGAACCAAAAAGGACGGCTAAATAAAAAGTTAAACATCAACTTTGTGTCTGGCTAAACCCCAACATTACTGCAGTCTGCAACATTGTTGGCGGTTGAATCTGAGCTGTGAGGAGTCTGACCCTGGCAGTTGTGGCTCAGCAAGAGGCCTGTAATGAAAAAATAAGTACTGACCTTTTATAAAAATATTTGCTCCTTTTCTGTATTTCTGGAATCTCCTAAATGAACAGCCTTTTAGTTTGTAGTCCGTGTTCAATGTTTGTCCCTTTGTTGTCAGCTATCCACAGACTGGACAGATGGTTCCCTTTGCCCTCAGACCGGCTGGAGCGGAGGCTGGCTTTGCTATTAGTCCCTCAGCTTAGCCCAAGATAAGCCCCTACGCAGGGCAAGTGAACCCGCATCTCTTGCCTAATTCTCCCTGTCACAGGCACCAAAGAGGCGTTCCTCCGCACGGAGATCCACAAGCTGCGAGGCCTGAGGGCAGGGCAAAGAGGCTCTTCGGCTGGACACTGTCCAGCACAGATAGGGCAGGCTACAGTTACAGCTCACACAACAAAAAACTGGAGAGGTCTAGCCTTTTGCAGGCATCAAAAACACACATGGAGTCACTGAAGAGAAGCTTTAACCGATGTTGCTCTGAGACTAACAACTCTGCATGACTGCTGTGTTCTTCATTAGATTTTCAGTGAGCTTCCCGCATGCACAGGGCCGGATTTTCTCTAAAAATAAATCTTCCTGTATGAAATCGGTGCTTTGTACAAGGACCCCAACTAATTGAGGGCTGGGAAGGACAATGTGGCGTTTGAGGTATTTAGTGATGTTAAGCACAATGTCTTCATGGGGTGCTTCTCCCCCCTCACTGCCTCTGCCCTCCCCCACACCAAGCCCTTCTGCCCTTGTAATGAGGCCATACTGGATACAATACAACCCTTCTGCAAAGAAAAAATGTATTCAGCTGAGCTTCAAAATTGTGAAGGAAATGAATCAGTGAAGCATAAGTGGCAGATTTAATTACTACTCACTGCGTTGCACGGGGACAATGATGACTGCTGTGAGCCTCATGGCCATCTATCAGACATCTAAGCAGGCACATTTACTTCTCAACTGGGATTTCAATACAATTTCAAAATTGTATCCCTGTTATTAAACGGATTGAATGTCCTTATGATAACACAAAGATGAAGATAATCTTAAAGCAAAGGTTGTTGCCATTCTTCTCTTTTAAAAGGGACTTTTTGGAAATGTGGGGTTAAGTAAAGGTCAATCAAAGTCCAGAATAAGTCTGATAAAACTTGAACAACCATATGTCTTTTTGTTTTCAAACTACAAACATAATCATAACCACAACAAAGCTGTGAAAGCTGTCAAGGGCATGTTGTCTGGCAAAGTATGTGACAGTTATTGCTATCCTTTTAGAGACCATGGGATGATCAGACATTTCATGCCAATTACTTATTGTGACTAATGTCCTCCTCCTTCATATACCTTTGCGTGGCAATGAGATTAAAGAGTCTGGGATTATATGTAATGGGATTACTGTGAAGTGATTTCTGAGACTTTTTGGTGGTGTAATCAGTTGTAACTACTGAAAGCAGCGTAGAAAAATTATGAAACATAAAGTATGAAAAATGAAGAGAAATGCAAGTTATAGCTGCAATTATTGTATCTAACTGAAACATATAAAATACATGGTTCATAATTAGCTTTAATAACAGTCTGCAGGTCTAATAACCTGGGATTAAGTAATCATTACAATGGAATAACATCAACGTTTAACATCGTGATTGCTTCATGTGCATCTTCCTTTAGTGCAATGAGGACTTGGGACTTGGGTTTAAATTAAGGATATGGTTTAAATACTGAAGATCAATAGAAGTTTACCCTAAAAAAACGAGGGGTACCTTGAATACACGGATTAAAGATCAATATAATATTTAAATAGTTCTTTCTTTATCATTTGAAATAAACATAACCTTTTCAAGCATGGTGGACTGACATGACCCACTTGAAATCTGATACATTACCACTTGGGAAAATTACAGTATTGTTAACAACGTTAGACTTCTTTTTTTTTGGCGTAGACAAATCTGTGTCTTTATCATATTGTATGAGATTAAATAAAGATGTAGAAAACATTGTTCCTCCCTTACCTCATGGTGGAAATCCTGCAGCATCCTGCCTGTGTAGGTATTATTATTACATAAGAGAAACAAACTACGAAGATTATTCTTTTCAAATGTTTTGCAAAACAAACTTAGTAGACCCTACTGTAAAGTAATGCATGGCAGGGCTATTGAAATACATACCAGCTATTTCAGTATAGGCCTATTTGTTTGCTTCTCTATGTATCCTGTCTATATATTTGTTTCTTTTCTACATCTGTTTTGATGTGTATATATGTAATGTATACTGTAGGTTATCACAGTAGGCTTTATTCTGTTGTATTTGAAATATACATATTACATATAATCAAACAAATAATGATACAAATAGTTATTGGTAAAATGGGTGTTGGACCCTACATTTACCCAAATACAAGCATATTTGTTATAACATATAAGGCTACAGTCATTTTTTATTTTTTATAATATCGCCTATAATGTTCATTATTTAACATACATTAGAATGAAGTTGAATACTCACTGAACATTTGTAAATGGCTTTCTTATTTTCCTTCACTGGTGTTCTGCCAAGTTAGCTGCTGTTTGCATTGCACTCCATATTAAGCAAATGTTAGCTAATATTGAGCAACATGCTAATAGCTATCTAAAAAATAAAGCTAAAAGTTGAAGGGGGAGGAGAGTAAAAAAAAAACGTTCAGTCACATGATAGCAAACCAGTTGTTACAGAAGTCTTACCAGCTGTGCTGACCTCCACAAAAAGTAAACAGTAACGTATTCTTCTCACGTGTTAACATGCTGTACCTACCAGAAAGTAAGTAACGTTAGCCTCGAGCCGGTATGCGTGACGACTCGGGAGGAGGACTATGAAGGTCAGCTGCAGTTCCCCGGACTTTGAAACATGTCAATGATAAGCAGTAGTGTCTGTCGAAACGCCTGAAACCATAACAGCCCCGCGGTCTGCTCTGTAGCTCTCTAACCGAAAAGAGGTCGATGGATTTCCAAAAACTTTGCAGTTTTAACACTTTTAAGCAGTGGTGGAGTCACTACGGTTATGGGGAAAACTTACAAGACGTGATTGAGCAGGAGTTCAAACGCACTAAAGGTAATGGCTGTTCACAAGCCGCAGTGACAGGCTACTCGTCTCTATATTTACATGTCTGCTCTACTCATTCAAACAGGGATAACATATCTGGATCATGCAGCAACTACACTGTATCCAGAGTCTCTGGTCAGAGACTACTTCCAGGACATTTCAAGGAATGTGTATGGTGAGAGAAGTCACATTAATTTCAACTGTTTATCTTTTTCTAAAAACTAAAAACATTTATTTGTATATGTTCAAATAGGAAACCCCCACAGCCATCACCCCAGCAGTAGATTGACACATGACACAGTGGAGAGAGTCAGATACAGGTAAATTCTATTAATACATATTTTTATCAGGGCCCCTTTGAACAGCTTTTCTGGATGAAATAGGTGAACATAAATGTTTTGGTGTTTTTACAGGATATTGCAGCATTTTAACACCACCCCTGAGGAGTACTCTGTGATTTTCACTTCTGGATGTACAGCCGCACTCAAATTAGTTGCTGAGAGCTTTCCCTGGAGTCCGCAGTCTGAGAGCGAGGCTGGGAGTCTCTTCTGCTATTTTACTGACAGCCACACCTCTGTAGTAGGCATGAGAGGACTGACTTCTGCCCAGGGAGCAGTTGCCCTGCCTGTCTCCCCTCAGGAAGTGGAAAACAGGGCAAAAGATGAGGCTCAAGGTGAAAATGTTATTTGCCAGACGGCACATCTTTTCTGCTACCCAGCGCAGAGCAACTTCTCTGGGAGGAAGTATCCCCTCAGCCATGTGAGAGGCATCCAAACGAAACGCCTTTACCCAGCATGTGACCACCAAGGACGCTGGTTTGTGCTGCTCGATGCTGCATCTCATGTCAGCTGCTCCCCTCTAAATCTACAGGAGTGCCCTGCTGATTTCATTCCCGTCTCCTTCTATAAGATGTTTGGCTTCCCCACAGGTCTTGGGGCCCTTATTGTCCGTCACAACGCAGCAGGCATACTAAAAAAGACTTATTTTGGAGGAGGCACAGCAGCAGCTTACCTTTCTGGGGAAGATTATTATGTGCCAGCTGTAAACATTTCTGACAGGTAAAGCACTGTACAAGCCAGCTAAATCTTGGATATCCTTTGAAAGCTGCTGCAACCTTATTTTAATATGCACTGTTTACTTTTTCGACGATAAAGGTTTGAAGACGGGACTGTCTCTTTCTTGGACATTATTGCTGTCAATCATGGATTTGAAGCTCTTGACAGAATCACAGGTGCTGTATGGAAAAACTTAAAACATATTTTAGTTGCAGAATCATAATACATATGCAATGTATTCATGATCTGCTTAAGGTTAACATCAAGCCTCCCTGTGTTCATCCCTTTTTGGCTCCAGGGGGAATGCACAACATCCAACAGCACACGTTTGGCTTGGCACGCTACACTTACATGCTGCTCTCAAGTGTTTGCCATGGCAACGGGCGACCAGTGGCTCAGATATACACCGAAGGCCAGTTTGAGAGTCCAAGCACACAGGGCGCAATCCTAAACTTCAACCTCAAGGATTCTCATGGACAGATAATTGGGTATTCTCAGGTGCATTCAATAAATAAGATTTTGTTCTATTTCACAACAGTTCAATTATTGCATATTTATGCGTAGGCAGCGCTGCTGAATATTAACACAGTTGCTCCGTTGCCCTCAGGTGGACAGAATGGCCAGTCTGTACAATATCCATGTGCGAACAGGTTGCTTCTGCAACACCGGGGCCTGTCAGTCCTTCCTCGGGATTAGCAATGAGCAGATAAGGAGAAACCTGCAGGTGAGAGTCAAGCAAAAGGAAGAATTTCAAAGTGTGTGTAGGTAGAATAAAACATTGTCTTTTCTCTCCTCAAGGCCGGCCACGTCTGCGGAGACAGCCTCGACCTAGTGGAGGGCCAGCCGACCGGATCTGTACGCGTGTCCTTTGGCTACATGTCGACATTTGAAGACTGTCAAAAGTTCCTGAACTTTGTCTCTGAGTGCTTTGTAGAGAAACCAGTCACAGTGGACCAAGTGAGACTAGAGAAGCTAAAAGCGGCCACAGCAGCATCCCACGGCGTGAATGAAGATATTCCAATCAGAATAACGAATGGAGAAATATGTAAAGTAGATGGGAAGGAGAAGAGTACAGAAGCACTGAGGGGATTTGGACACCGAGAATCAAACAGCCAGGGGGGGGCTTATACTCTTACCAACATCTACATATATCCTATTAAATCCTGTGGGGCCTTTGAGGTTAGAACCAAATATTTCTGTCTTTTTAAAATATGTTTCTGTCCCCTTCTTTCCTATTTCTCTTTGCTTAGTCCTTTTTCTTCATGCAGGTCCACAACTGGCCAGTAGGACCGCTGGGTTTACGCTATGACAGAAGCTGGATGGTGGTGAATGGAAACGGCGTGTGTCTGAGCCAGAAGAGGGAGCGGCGTTTATGCCTCATTCGCCCCGAAGTCCACCTGCCCTCAAACAAACTGCTCCTGCAAGCATCAGGTCAAGCAGTGTGTCTGCAGCTGACTAAAAATAAACACCATTTTTAGACATAGGAAGTATCAATCATTCGGATTTCCTATGATAAATGCCCTTTGTTAAAGTATTAATGTTTGTTTTTCAAATGACCTGCAGGGATGGATACCATTTCGGTTCCCCTGGAGAACAACACTCAAACGCACACGAGCTACCGGGTGTGTCAGAGTAAAGTTTGTGGTGACAGGTGAGCTGGCGGTGTTCAAACATGTGAATGCAGCTGCTGCAGGAAATACTGTGACACATATCACTCATATTTTTCACTCGTATCAGTGAATTCTCTCGCTACATTGTTCTTGCTGTGGCACTATAACGTCCCCTGCTTTCTCTTTCATATGAATTTCCAGTTATTTACTACTTTTAATGGAAAAACAATGAACAAGAGATTATATTGATTTACTATACCCGTATGACAAGTTTGAAAAGATCTAATTTTCCTCCACTGATTTTTGGATTAAATGTAGCACCAGATAGTGAGCAGCATAAAACTTTGTAGATTTCCCTCGGGGCCTCCAGATCATAATCCTCCACCTTCCTCCAGGGTGGAGACTGTCGACTGTGGGGATGAGGCTTCATCATGGCTCTCAGACTTCCTTGGGCAGCCATGCCGCCTGATAAGACAAAGTCCTGATTTTACCCGAGACATGAAGAAGAAGCCGATTGGAGGTACCTGTATAAGCATCTTACCTGCTCTGCCAGTCTTATTTCTGCACTGTGGATGTATCTATTATGCTGTACATGAGCAGTCCAAGGTCACATATCCTATTATAACTGCCTGGCTTAGGCTGCGACCTTGCATTCCCTTCTGATGGTCACTTGGAAATGTCCTCTTTTTCTCCCTTTGCAAGTTGCTCTTTTTAATAGAACCAGTGTATTATGTAAAAGGAAATGTGCCATTCAGGCTAAGATTGGCTGATTTAATGATATACACATATACAGTGGTAGAAAGTCAAAACGTAAATACACTAAAGTACCATTTATTGATTTACTCATATTTTAGTGTTTCAACATCCATCTACTTTATACTTCTACTCCACTGCATTTCTGTGGCAAATATTGTACTTTTTACTCCTTTACATTTATTTTGCAAAACAAGTGATCTTACAGACTCTGTTTATTTGTTAATACAGAATTTAATTACGTGTATACATTATAATACATTTTACTGTCTACAATACTGTGTGAAAATAAAATAGAGCTCACATAACACTAGGTCAATGTATTTATTATAATGTAATTGTTATAGATTTTGATTTCCAGCAGTATATAAGGTAATAAAATGAGCTCCACTTTCACCATCTGCAGCATTAAAGTGATGAACATTATTAAAACATCAAAAATCATAACTTAGTAATTGATATATATATATATATAATCCCTCAGGGCACACAAGACATGATGCAACTATTTGCATTCTGAGTAGCAATCCTTATTACAAATATACCGTCTCTTTTGTCCTCCCATAATATCTAAAAGCTTATTAACCTCTTAAACCCCAAGCCTGTTTTTCAGGTTTCAGGCTCGAAAATGACATTCCCAGAACAAATGACCATATCTTCCCTTCTAAAAGGGTTAAATTCATAATCTTTTTTCTCAAAGTAATGATAAACCTGTGAGTTGGATGTAGAAAAGTCAGAATCAATATAGATGTCTCTTATTTTAAAGAAAATTCAGATTGAACATGGTAAAAAACTGTAAATTATAGTGTCCGTCCAAAATATATTTTGTACTTATAGTGAAAACTAACCTTGGATGATGGGTTAGTAGACCAAAAGCTTTAGGAATCCAAAGTAGAACATATAATAAGTACCCAGTATCAAGATTGATGCAAAATAAGTGATATTTGACCTTTTTAGACAGATTTAGCAAAAAACCCCTCTTCTGGGGCCATTTGGGTGGATTTTCCTTATCTCTGGCCCCCCTTCTTCGATTTTGACATGTGACATCTCTTTCTGACCGTTAAAGCCAATAGAATCGAAGGGAAATCGCACACACTCATGTAAAAAAAAAAGATGGCGTCTTCGCGCATTCAATCTTGCTACAGAGCGTAGGAATGGCCTGCTCTACTATTTGAAAACGGAATTGCAGTTTTATTGCTTAAGATTATCAGAAAATTTCAAAAGGGACACAGTCACATTGGATATTAACCTATGGATTAACTACAGCATCGTTGTTGTCGTTTTAATGCCATTGAAGGCCAGTTTTGACCAGACAAAAACAAGGCAAGCCATGTTAGCGTTGTAGGCTACCTTGCGCCACATGTTTTGATGTACGTTTTTGTTGATAACGTCGCGAGTTTGTATCTTTCGGTGTTGAGGTGGGCAAGGTTCCTTAGACGTTGTTTCCTGCAAATGACGCAATTTCGGCCCCGGAACCGGGTCCGTGGGGCTTAAGAGGTTGGCAATTGGCAATTTCACTTATACAACATTCGCAAGTTGTCTCATACAATAACCCACCTTCGAGTGATGCTCTAGTTTCTTCATGTTTAGTNCTCTCTCACATACACTCTCTCACACACACACACACACACACACACACACACACACACACACACACACACACACACACACACACACACACACACACACATCAAAGAGGAACAAAATACAGGTTTTTAGAAAAACTAAAACTGACAAAAACCTAATTTCAAAGAGTGCAAATGGCCTTACTGCCCTGAAAATATTACTGTCATCACAATGAGATATTCTAAAAAGTATTTGAAGAAGATGTAGAGAAGAGCACATTATAGTTGAACTAAAAGGGGACATCTGCATTTTCTTTTAATGTTGGCTTCATCCCATTTTTCATGCCTACTGAAATCATAAAGTTGCTGCTTTTCTAATACACTATAGAGGGAACTTTGGGATTTTAAGCTTTGCAGACCATTTTTGTTTCTGAGCGCACACGCACATATCCACACCCACACAGAAGTGTTGATACTGTAGTTTTAGCGCTGTATTTCTATCAGCAGCAGCTGAACCAGCAAATCCGGGCGGAGCTGCGAGAAAAAGACCAGATCATCATGGA
The DNA here is from genome assembly GCF_000735185.1 of Notothenia coriiceps. NCBI lineage: Eukaryota > Metazoa > Chordata > Actinopteri > Perciformes > Nototheniidae > Notothenia > Notothenia coriiceps. The sequence continues at coordinate 9,465 of NW_011336404.1, read as the reverse complement.
CCACAAGAAGCTGAATGCTACGCTACAGCGCAGGTTGTTTTACCTTCTTTTTCCTTGTCAGCCAGCTTTTCAATAAACGTGTATGATGAGATAAAGAGGATTTTGGTTACAGAGAAGCTTTTAAAAGGTATTATTAAAACAGTAGTGTCCAAAATACGACCCGGGGCCAAATGCGGCCCGCCCACTATTTTGAATCGGCTGTCAGCAAATTCAAAAAGTATAATGGAATATGGCCCACAAATGAAACTTGTGCTTGTCTTATATTCTTAAATATAAATGTAAATATATTACACAGTAGTATTCATGTGTTAATAAGAACACTTTTCAAATAAATTCAGTCAATTCAAGTTGGAAACATTTTCTAACATATCTTAGTTGATAAGCAAAAATCCCAATGACCTGTTTGCATAACTTGAAATACACCCTTCATATTTCTCCTGATTATAATCATATTATAATTACATTAGGATCGCTAACACTCAGAGCTAACCTGTACTGGAGAGCATGTGTGTGAAGAAGCAGGAAATAAAAAGGAATTCACCTTGTGGTATAACCGGCAAGAGAGAAAGCCTTTGAGCTCCATACTGTTTCAGAAATAATCCTTGATAATCCATGAGATGGCGTTTCATCACGGCAGAATCTGCCAGTAGCATCTCCCGCATGAGCTCAGACCCCTCCTTTTTTTCTTATATTAATTATTATTATTATTTTTTAAACCTTTATACCCAAAATCAACACTTTCGAAACAGGAAGTGAAATAGAGGGATATGAGGCATGGCTAGAATGGGTGATCTTTTTGGTATTTTGAGCAAGACACTTTTTTAATATATTTTTATTAGGGTTGTCAAGTTAACGCATTAATAAGGCGTTAACAATAATGTGTTAACGCATGTGTATTTTTTGTCCTCGGCCGCCCCGTAGTTTCAGAGCGCATCGAGTTTAAAATATCTACAAGCTGATGCTGACAGCCCCGCTCCTGCCGCCCGCTTGTGGCAGACCACACTTCCACGCTCACCGGCAGGCACCGACTGGCCATCGGGAGGACCGGGAGGGTGTGTGTATGTGTGGCGCGAGCGAGCGAGAACAGGAACACCTTACGTGTATTGTTGTTGTTAGCATCTGGTGCTAGCTAGTTGCGCTAACGGATATAAGGAGCTGTTTAAATGAAAACAGAGGAGTGACATTTCGCCGACAACTGCGCCGAGCACTTGACTTTATGCAGGTAGCCAGACAGTGGGATATTGTGGGAAAAGTCAGCACACTCAGCACGGATAGTGCGCGCAACATGATTGCAGCGTCCAGGCAGCTCCTGTTCGAGCCACACAGTTCTCTGCGCACCCCCCGGTGACACGCGAGAGTGAGAGGTGACAAGGGGAGCACGTCTGTAACCCGACACCGTTGCAATGAATCGACATCTGACCAATCACGGCTTTGATACGGCCACTAGTGCAGGTGAAGAGATGTTGGTGAAAAGACAGTTTCAGTCCGGCGCAAGCAAGAGGGGAAAAAAACAAAACATGAAGAAACTAGAGCATCACTCGAAGGTGGGTTATTGTATGAGTCAAATGTACAACTTGCGAATGTTGTATAAGTCAAATTGCTAATTGCCATATTAGGTCTGAAGAATGTCTCGGGGAGGAGGTTGTGTGTGCTTGCGCGTGTACTTGCTTACTACCGTTGCTCTATATTCAAACACGGGTCTCCTTCCGGACTGGTCCGTCCAATCCCGGGGGTAGGTCAATGAAATCTGCCCGCCCGGAGTCTACTAACCAGGCAGCCGAAAAAATGTCGCGGGTGCCGACGAGGTGTCTTACTCTAAAAAAATTTACATAAAATAACAGTTTCGTAAATTCTATAGCTAGCGATTAGCCCTACAACTGCTTCGTAACGGTTACCACTACTATTTTGTTCACAAAAAGACTTTCACTAAATGCGGATGGTTGGAGTTTGTTGTTCTTATTTTGCATCGGTTTGTCGAGATACAAGTGTTTGGCAATATCTGAGCTGAACTCACTGAAAGAACAAAAGTCAATCTTTGTGTGTTACCTTTTTATGAAGCCCCTTTGACTACACCGAAAAGGGCGGAATTTTCCCCGAGTAACTTGAAACAAATTCCCTCGTGATAGCTCAACTCGAGTTCGTTAACGCTTTTTGAAGTTGGGACAAGGAGATTTAAGTAAAATTTGTTGTCACCAAATACACCAATGCGGGCAAACATACACACACACACATCGACACACACACACCAGCCACACACAACACACACACAACACACAACACACCACACACACACACACACACACACACACACACACACACACACACGACACACACACACACACACACACACACACACACACAAACTTGGAACCTCTACAGTAACAAGTCAAACAGGGAATAAAACCTCGACAACCTCTCGGAGTATGCTCGGATCACCTCGCTAGACCCTACTTGTTTGTTTTTCTATATAGTATTTTCAATTATGTTAATAACCCTAAAGGTCTATATAAGGTATTTTAGATGGAAATCAGTAATGTCATTGTTCTGCTTCGTAAAACAGTGTGTCGATAATGTCATAACTAATACTACAGATACGGAGATAAGACGTAGTCAGGGGGAAAAGGAGTTTTTGGGCCGAAGACTCCTACTGTTCACCTAGCAACCTCAGAGGGCAAAGTAAGGGTCGTTGAAATTAAAACGAGGTAGATAGGCACTCCAGAACTCTCCGGCTAGACGAAGTCGAAGTGTATTGAATAAGAAGAGAGACATTAGTCAAGTGTCGAATGTCATGAGATCTGATGATTTTCCTCTTTTGTGTCTATCTTTTTTGCTCGGCAAGCTCTTGTGACCCGCATAAAACTGAGTAACATATCAATAAACAAGGAAAAACTTGTATTGAGTCGGCCCTATCGACATTTTGTGTACTGCGTCATCGTTTGTACAAGTGGTAACCTCAAACATTATCTCAACGAATTAGAATTTCCAGTGGATAATACGTTTTAGGTGAAAAAGGGCAAAAAATATTCTCTAAGACTTTCAAAGTACTTTTTTTTAAACAGTGAAAAACAGACTAGGGAGAAGAGATTTTTGGCTAAAAACCGATGAAAATACTTACAGTATTGCTCAAAAAAAGACGAACACATTGGTAATCGGTTAGTGGTTTTGGTTCCATTGGGGGTGAATAGTGGCACTTAGAGGAGGATCTCGTGGCAACACCAAGAAAGATCTGGTTTAGAGAGAGTCTCCGCACCCCTCCCCGAGGAATAAAGTAGTTTTCACTGTCTGTCTCTTAGTCGTGAAACTTTGGACCCGACTTTGTTCTCGCGCACCACCACTAATCCATTCGACGTTCTTTACAACCCACAAACTCGGTTTGTGAAGTCTCTGTACAAAAAAAAAATATAAGAGCTCTGGCATATTATATAACTATGTCTTTTTTCATATTATCCCCTGGAAATTATAGGTTACTGACAAAAGGTTTTTCGACTGAGATCCACATGACATTTATTTCAAAACCGTTCGTAGTTTCACAATTTTTACAACTTTTTTCTTTTCATTTGTACCACTTTGTGAATAACAGACTAGTAGGTGTTTTATTAATCAGACCTAGTTTTTCTACAAGTACGTCCAACTAAAAAAGTTAGTTGGGCGAGTTACATTCTGGTACAGGTGGTCAACTAAACGATTATGCGATTGCAACAGATAATGTTAAGGTCTCCCTCTTTTGTGGTGGTAGTAGTAGGACGGGACAAAACGAGGCGATCTCGAGCCCGCCTAGGTGCAAAGACTGACGACCCTCCCGATTAACTTACATCTCTGTCAGACGCAACACGACCCACGACGGTCTACGTAATCTGACCACAGACTTTGTGACTTCATACTGGTTCTCCTTTCAATCCCAGAATGGGTCTGTTGTATCACGTCTACAGGACTTAATTAACCGCTAAGGTTCGAGTCTAGTCTCTCCGGTTCGTTTATTTGGCCCTATGTTAATGGTGGGGGTGATATCACATGTATCCCTTTTACGTACCCTATTCGAAGAAAATTTCACGTGGGGATAGTACGATAAAAATCCGTAATCGTATCCAGAGGCTATATATGTTCTTAATCCCGACAGTCAGCTAATTTTATCAATTGCGCTAATTACGTTTAATTAGTGTTGTAAAAAATAGACAAGATTTACAAGGAAAATTCCCTATCAAAAAGTTCAAAAATTATCGAGAATAGTTGTGATACTCACCTGTTTATAAAAAAAAAAAAAAGAATACGTTTACAAAACAAATATGTAAACTTAGTATACTCGGTTATAAGAGTGTACTTATTATTGTTTGTTGGAGATTTGTAATTTTTCTAGGCGGAGTTAAAGTTGGACCTTTGAGAGCAGTAGCACACACACACATACACACACACACACACACACACACAACACACACACACTACACACACACACACACACACACACCAAAACAACACACACACACACACACTACCACACACACACACACGTCCTGCGGTGACCGTGTACCCCGGGGTTCGCTGTTAACGTCAGGTCGTACAGCACACAGTGAAGTCGGGTTTAACGAGGACCCCTAACGGGTGTCTTAACTTTATACAATCAGGCAAACCTATTTTCATTCATTATTCATATACATTACATTACTTAATTTATATTTACGTTTTGATGAGATGTTATTAGTTAAGTTATTATATTTACGATATAATAAAATAATACCTGTTTTGTAGGGAATATTGTTACAGAGTTTTTTTGCTATAAAGGAATTTGACATAAGTTTACATCAAGGGGCAGTCGTTTACATACGTTGTTGATGTTGTGTGTAAAGGAGTGGTCATAAGAGGAACACAACACCACTGTGCTGACTAACTTGAGCGTCCTCAATTCACCTCTCCGCTCGGTGGTTACTTTACACGTTTACTGTTGATTTTTATTTTATTTTCCCCTTTTTTACGGAGGTACAAAAAATCGGACATTTTGAAATTTGGCAATACAGTCGGTTGATCTCTCTTGTCAAATGGTGAGAAGGACGGACATGTAATCGTCTATTTCCGTATTGTAGTGAACTTACTTACCATTTATTCTCTTACGACCTTTATGAAGTCTCTGAACGGAAGAAGAACAGCACTTAACGTCNAAGTGCATCTAGTGGTGCTAGTAACGGTGGTCCTATGATAGCAACTCTAAAACATGTCTCTCTCAACTCTGAAGCGTAAACAGAGACAAAACGGTCATTCAATGACCGTTTTGTCTCTGTTTACGCTTCAGAGTTGAGAGAGACATGTTTTAGAGTTGCTATCATAGGACCACCGTTACTAGCACCACTAGATGCACTTTCAAAAAACGTGCTACATTGTGGTTTGGTGGTTTCTATGAAACGCGGAGTGTTGCTTTCAAGGTCTGTACTAGTGTAGGAATTTGGCTACGGGAGGCTGGGCCACTCGGGAGTTGGTTCTGGGCCGCATCTGGCCCGCGGGCCGCCAGTTGAATA
>NW_011336404.1:0-3921 GCF_000735185.1 Notothenia coriiceps | reverse complement strand
GCGCAACACCAAAGATATTTCGCTCTGTGCAAACCTTTGACTCTAATATGTCAACAACATGAAACAAGAATATGAACCTGGCTTTATCCAATGTTCACACAAGAGTTCTACATCCTGACACATCCTTCATCTACACTGTCTCAACTGAAAGAGGACCAGAAACACATTAAAAATATAATAAAATGTGGAGACTTTGGGATATTTATCTCCCATTCTTTTACTTTTCGGGCATTTTACAGAGCAGACATGTCGTTGATGTCACTGTTTACCAAACTACCACTTTTTCTGAAAAATGCATAGAATGATGCAATATATGTTAAATACATGGTTTATACATGTAATTACTGGGGTTCCATTTTCTTCTGATTACCTAATTTGGGCGTGCACATTTGGGCGTGCACATTTGCCGCGCGCAAACCTACCTCTTTTGGATTTGGAAAGGTTGGCATGTATGGTTTATTAATTATTAAGGTTCCTTAGACGTTGTTTCCTGCAAATGACGCGATTTCGGCCCCGGAACCGGGTCCGTGGGGCTTCTGCTGACAATTAGCCTGATTAAAGTTTAGATTCACGCATGTTGAATTGTGAGTGCACCCTTTTGATTAAAGGGGCCCTATTATACTCATTTGCAGGTTCATAATTATATTTTGAGCCTCTACTGGGACATGTTTCCATGCTTTAACCTTCAAATAGCTCTTTATTTTTCTCATACTGCCTGTGCTGCAGCACCTCTTTTCACTCTCTGTCTGAAACCAGAGCCCAGTCTGCTCTGATTGGTCAGCTGGCTGGCTCTCTTGTGATTGGTCAACCTTTAAGTGATGTCCCGGCCCTTAGCCTATTTGTACAATGTTTTGAAGCGCTAACCAATAGAAGTTTGAGGGTTACGTAGTGATGTCACTATGTTGCGGAAGTAAACAAAGGAGTCCAATGGAGGGGTTTCAGAGGGGAATGTGTGGGAGAGAAACCTTTGGATTACATACCCACAAAGCATAATAGAGCTCCTTTGATATCTACAAAAAGAGTTGCACTTGTTTCTCCCTCTGTAGTACAACAGAAGCTCAGTTTTGATCCACAGTGAAGATGCATGCTGTAAACCAGAGATCAAAATGTTTTCCTCGGATTGAACAAATCACTGGAGTAATATAAACTCTTTCCTTTCTAGCTGCCACCACCACATCCCTCTCCCTGGTGAATGAAGCTCAGTATCTCATGATCAACCGTGCCAGTGTGGAGCTCATTCAGAAAGTAATGAGCAGCAGGTTGGAACACAGGATTTGTTATTCAAAATAAGCAATGCTCTGTAGAGAAAAAAAGAATCAGGATCCGTCTACGCCTGTACATTTACATTACATTGGATCATTTACAGAGCGACGCTAAATAACATGCAATTTCCCACACTCCCTTTCTCAGGCAGGACGACTCAGAGGGCGATCAGCTTCTTGACACACAGAATGTCATTAGCCGCTTCCGAGCCAATTTAGTCATCGCTGGAGTAGAACCATTTGAGGAGGATAATTGGCCACACTTGATTATTGGCAACACTAGATTCGTGGTGAGCTAACACTTCCAGATACATGAGGAAATCTTCAAATGAATTAAAGGCAGATTGCTCTAAAAAATAATGTCCTCCTCTTTGTGATGAACCCAAAGGTCGCAGGTCAGTGTGGAAGGTGCCAGATGATTGGCGTAGACCAGGAGACTGGGGGCAGAACAAAAGAGCCGCTCATGTCTTTGTCTGCCTATCGCAACGGGAAGGTCAGCCAAAAATAATTACTGCTCATTCGGGTGCTATATGAAGTTAAAATGTGCATGAAAAGATTAATGAGTTGTGTTTTTATATATTTGTAGGTCACTTTTGGTGTGTACCTGACCCATCAGCTACCAGAGGGCTCCACTGAAACAGGCATCCTCTCTGCTGGTTCCCTGATACAGACACAGTCCTTGAAGTAGTCATTTACAACTTGTTTTTAATCTATTTTTCCGACATCTTTTGTCCTAATCAGTACGTCTGCTCATCACGTAGTAAAACTCACCTGTCAAATACTGTGGCGAGTTTCTATTGATGCTGCTCTCTTTATTTGTCTGTGCAGCTCTGGTGGCTTTTCCCCTCTCAAGTGTCCTTTTCACACCAGAGCATTCAGATTAGATTCTATACAAGTTTGTTTTAATGGGAAGTGAAATTCATTTTCTGGATATTTTTTTAATATAAAGTTTTTTTAAATACGTGCAATAAAGAAGATGTGAAGTATTAAGTGGATGATAACATCATAAGTGTACTGTATTACTGTTATTCGAGCCAAAACATGTCGGACTCGATGCAATAATCGCTGCTCACATTAAACTTAGAGACAGTTTATTCCTGTGCGGGATTATATTGCTTTTAATTCCAAACACCACTGAACACTGTTACTGCTGCTACAAATCAATAACATATATTGGTTTAATGGAAAAAACCTTCCAGGCACTGCGTGCTTAGTAAATGCTCCAGAAATGGGGTGGATACATTTTATGACAAAAAGAGTATACCATTTATTCATTTATACAATTTACTTTTATTTTAGAGTTACGCAGAAAGTGCACATTAATAGACAATTCTGTAAATGTGCGTGGTGTAGTGAAAGGTCCAAAGCAAACATAAAATACATTTAAACAGGAATGCCAATACATAAACCATAATAGAAAGCACACTTCAGGTTATTTCCTGTTTAAGATAACAATGTGTATTTTCACAGGGACATTTTGGCCATCAGAAATGATGTGCTCAGAGTGACATTCTTCTTCCAAAAGTAATGTTATGTGCTTATCTGATCTGTCAAAGTCTGACATGTCTTTGTTATAGAAATCTGTAATGGGGCTGCTGTGTGTCACTTGGTTTTGTACTGCTTGTAGCATGTTCACCTGTACAGTATGTGCGTGCCCACATGGGGAATAGAAATGACATAAAAGGAGAGAATGGTAATATAGAGATGGATGACAAATTAAAGCCTCCAGGATATCTTCAGCACTCCTTGGTATTATTTCTCCAAGTCTCTGGAACTTTAATGGATGGATTAAGGTTATTCTTCTAATATTCCCTCATGTAGTCTTTAATTGACTGTAGGATATGAATCAAAGCATGTCATGGCAGGTTCAGATTCAGATTCAACTTTATTGTCATTACATAGTACTTGTACTGGTGACGAAATGTAAGTTTAGGCATCTGACCAGAAGTGCAAAATAGCAGTGCAGGAGTCTACATAATGAGAATAATTATACATGGAATTTTTATAAATAGAATAATTATAAATAGGCTATAAACAGATGAATATATACAGTGTAAACGGCATTGACAATAAAATATAAAATATATAAACAGGTGGATGGTGGGTATGGGCTTGAGTCTATCAGCGGGCAGAGTTCAGCAGGGTAACAGCCCTGGGGAAGAAGCTGACCCTGAACCTGCTGGTCTTGGACCGGAGGCTCCTGAGCCGCCTCCCCGAGGGTAGGAGGACAAACAGACAGTTTGCAGGATGAGAGGTGTCTTTGAAGATGTTGTGCGCCCTCTGCAAACACCGTATCCCCTGGATGTCCTCTATGGCAGGGAGTGGGACACCGATTATGCGTTGGGCGATTTTCGTCACCCTCTGCAATACCTTCCTATTGAGCATTGTGCAGTTCCCATACCAGGCTGTGATACAGCTGGTCAGGATGCTCTCAATGGTGCAGCGATAAAAGTTCACCAGGATCTGAGGAGAGAGGTGGTCTTTCTTTAGTCTCCTCAGGAAGAAGAGACGCTGGTGAGCCTTCTTTACTATGTTGGTGGTATTGTTGGACCATGAGAGGTCATCGGATATGTGGACCCCCAGGAACTTGAAGCTATACACACGCTCCACCGCCGTTCTATTTATGTGGATGGGAGTGTGTGTGTTGCCTTTCGATCTC
>NW_011336403.1:0-4075 GCF_000735185.1 Notothenia coriiceps | reverse complement strand
TGTGTGTGTGTGTGTGTGTGTGTGTGTGTGTGTGTGTGTGTGTGTGTGTGTGTGTGTGTGTGTGGGGTAATGTTTTCCTTTTTCAAATATCAATATGTTCAAAACGTGTTTTTTTTTGCTAGAAATATTGAAAAATAAATATAAAAAATGTCTTTTGTGAACCAAAATATAATACTATTATACAAGTGATATTTCTTAACCAAAATGGCATAAAAACACATTTTTCTAATAAGCGTCATTTTTGACCCACTAATGGAAGAGTGTAGAGTCCAATCACTCGTGCATCTAAGGGATAAAAGGGGACATATTCTTCGGTTTTAGTTGAGCTTCTGCTTTGGTTTTAACTTGAACATATTAATGACGCTTAGTTTTGGTCTCTTTAAGGCCCCCTCCTAAAAAACATCAGCTTGCTCTGATTGGCTGGCAAGACAAAGATGGTGCCCCTTGGCAAAGTTAGCTAATCGGTTGTTGAATCACATGTTTTCTGATCTAATAGGAAAACCACTAAAAACCCTAAGTACAAAAGTACATTTAGTGTGTGTGTGTGTGTGTGTGTGTGTGTGTGTGTGTGTGTGTGTGTGTGTGTGTGTGTGTGTGTGTGTGTGTGTGTGTACTGACCGCGTCACTGGAAGTGGAGATGGAGGAGGAGGAAGGCGACAGAGGGGAGGAGGGAGAGGAGCGCAGGGAAGGGGACGGCGAGGAGGAGTTCGAGGAGGTTTTGCTACAGGGCGCCGACGGTAAAACAACAACATCTTCATCTTCGTCGTCATCTTCATCATCCGGGACGTTGTTGTTGCACTCATCGAGCTGCTTGGACTCAAACTGCCTGACGTCATTTTCTGCAGAAACGGAGAAGAGAGACGTAAGACAAAATAATAACACGTTGCTTTCTATTTTTGACATTTCCTGCAACGCATATTATTGGTAATCCTGTATTTTCAAATTGTCCAAAATAACAAAAATGTACAATCAAAAGATATTATCATTATTTCTGTGGATTTAATGACTAAGTGGGTAAAAGCTAATTAACAAACAGTGCAGTTAAATCATACAAGTGACATAACATTACTGTAACGCTGCCTTTAAAACCAGACAGACTAGTACCATATAACCATAGAGATGAATATCAATCAATGGGCCCAGTCTTAATAAAGCCATGCTGCCGGGACCAGTAGCTGGAAATAATAACCCTTCTTTACCTCTCTTAGATTTAGAGTCAATATTTAGATGCAATATGATTCAAAGATATATATGTTAAGAAATGTAAGGAGTTTGGTCGTACTGTTGAGCGGCAGGTCGTTCTGAGACGGGCTCCCCCAGTTCTTCCGGATCCATTCCCTGTAGTCGTCCACTTCCTGTGTGACTCGGATGATTCGACCCAGTATGCTGCGATGGGAAACAGAGAGAGGTAAACCTGTTAAACCAGTGTGTGTACAGCGGTCTGAAAACATGGTACTGTGCCCTGTAGGGCCGGGCGATAAGTCACATAAACTCAATGTGTCACGGCCTACGTACTATCGACAATATGACGATAGCGCCAACATTAAGAAACTGGTACTTTTTGACACGAGACTTGCTTTGGGGCTTTGCTCCTCTTGCTCTCTCCCATTGCCCTCTCTTTCTCTCACAGACATAAAGAAACGATATGTCACACCTCTCAAAACCAGGAGTTAAACTAAAATGCGTGCTCTGCCCCCAAATAACGCGTCTGCATATCACATCAAGCGCTCCCTAAACTTAAAGCCACACAGCAGCCAATATGGAGATTTTCTGACTTTTAGCAAGATTTATTTTATTCATTTATGCCGTCATTGTATTATTTGTACAACCATATATCACAACATGTATATACTGTAACCTCATACAGGTTGGTTGGATGCCAGCTGTATTTCATTGTACTATGTGCTATGACCATGGAGTGGTGCAGGAATGAGTCCTAAAACCTGATAAGTCAGCATTTCATCACTTATTGTTCTCTTGTCTCCAAGGCAAATCCACATTTCTGCACCACTCAATAAAGTTGAATGTAATCAGATCTCACCTCTCGGTCTCGTTGTTGGGGTAGTATTTGGCGATGGGGGACACGGCGTGGCTGAGCACCACGTAGGCGTAGTCAAACGCCTGCTTCACCTGCATGGCCCCGTATGAACTGCGACCCACATCGTTATCTGTTGGCAACAAATCGGACGGTGAGTTTGTGTGAATGCGAGACACACGATATGCTTAAGGGCCACACGTACAGAAAAATATACGAAGGGCCGGGCCACTCACTAGAGGTATATCGCCTCATAAGTTAGCAAAATCAATCAAATGTAGGTACATGATGCTTAGTGAGTGTTTAGCTCATGCCTTGAAACAGAAGCCTCAGATGGATTATAATAAGGAGAATTAGGAAGGGTGTATTTCAAGCTTGTAAATAAGTCATTGGGCTTTTTCTTATTCACTAAGATATGTTAGAAAATGTCTCCAACTTGAATTGACTGAATGTATTTGAAAAGTGGTATCAACACATGAGTACTACGGTGTAATACATTTTTACATTTAGAGTTAGTTTGGACACCCCTGACCTAACCCTTTTTCCTCCTCCGTGTCCACTGTTCCCACCTGGCTGCAGAGGGTCCTCGATGTAGAGCATGGAGGGCCTGTAGCTGTCCATGCTCCTCTGAACCTCGTCTTTGGCCACGTAGCAGCCTCCGTCAGCGATCCGGATGCCTGTCTTCAGATAGTTGAAGTGGCGACCGTAGAGCTCAAAGAACTCGATGAGCAGAACGCCAAAGTTGATGTTGGGACTGCACACATCCTCCCTGTAGTGAAGCTGGAAGGTAACACAGCACCACGTCAGGGTTATTGAAAAAGTGAGTTAATTGAAAAAGGAATTGAAGCGTGAGCACAAACGTTTTGCAATGTTTTCACTGAAGGCGGCAGATCGTTGTGATTCGGGTTTACTCCTCAGAGTTTTGAGGATTTTTCTGAAAAGCTATTCAGACGGATACAAATAAAGCTACTAAAGTTTAAGGGCCAAATATCAGTTTTTCATAAGGAAGAAAAAAACCAAAAAATTATTAAAAACTAGGGGTGCGCTGATAACGGCTAAATCAATGGATCAGACATCAAAAAATAAATAAAACAAACTATAAAAAGTTTAGATAAAAGCAGCTTCTGTACTATTATTTGTGTGCTGCCAGCGCTTGGTGCGTGTGGGAACCCTGGCAGCTGAGTTCTGGATGTACTGGAGCCTAGTGTCCAGGTGTTTTTTAAAAAAAACGTTTTGGACATAAAAAGTGTCTCTGAGCGCTCCCTAATAAAGACATTGAAGCTCTGGTGGACGACGGAGCGTCTCTTACCTGCAGGAAGCTGACAGCCATGAGGAAGAGGCTGTAGGAGCCGATCCCTCCGGTGAAGACCTCGTTCAGGTCCCTCTGCAGGAGGAACTGCTTCAGCACCAGCACCAGGTAAGGCAGCACGGGGTATTTCTGCAGGGAGAGACAGGGAGGAATAAATGTACATGCATGCAGCGCCCTCTGGGGGAGAACAGGAAGTTAGAAAAACAGGATTTTGTGTGTTCTGTCATACTAATGAGTAGTATATGGAAAGCCAACTTGAGATTGGCTTATTCTCATATTGCCTGAATGAAAACATTACCTTTATGTGCCACAGAAGACAATTAAACTCCATTAATGTTTTTATGTATCTCCTGTGATGTTAAACGTGTTAAAAAGTGTTGTTTAAAACTGAAAATGCTACTAAGAACCACTTTATTGAATCACTCTGCAATAAACACTTCTCTTGTTAATGCTGCTATACACATTTTGTATTTAACTTTCAAATGTGCACAGCTCTCCACTTTAACATGTAATAAACCGCACTGTGATTGAAATGTTTCTCATAGTTTCACTTTATTCTGTATTTATATTCATCATAATAGTTTCTCTGTTTTTTTATTTACAATTTGGATTTTTACAACAGTTCTATTTTCTCTGTTTTTCTGTAGTGGCAACATAGTGAGGAAGAATATAAGCCAATCAGCTGAAAGTAACTGAAGCTGTAAAAAGTAGAATGCAGCCTCCAAAGTAAA
>NW_011336402.1:0-4685 GCF_000735185.1 Notothenia coriiceps | reverse complement strand
AGATAGATGGATGGATAGATAGATGGATAGATGGATAGATAGATAGATAGATAGATGATAGATAGATAGATAGATAGATAGATAGATAGATAGATAGATAGATAGATAGATAGATAGATAGATAGATGATGATAGATGGATAGATAGATAGATAGATAGATAGATAGATAGATAGATGGATAGATGGATACATAGATAGTTAGATAGGCAGATAGATAGATGGATAGATAGATAGATAGATGGATAGATAGATAGATAGATAGATAGGCAGACAGATAGATGGATAGATAGATAGATGGATAGATGGATAGATGGATAGATAGATAGATAGATAGATAGATGGATAGATAGATAGATAGATAGATAGATAGATAGATAGATAGATAGATAGATAGATAGATAGATAGATGGATAGATAGGCAGACAGATAGATGGATAGATAGATAGATAGATAGATAGATAGATGGATAGATAGATAGATAGATAGATAGATAGATGGATAGATGGATAGATAGATAGATAGATAGATAGATGGATAGATAGATAGATGGATAGATAAAAAGATAGATAGATAGATAGATAGATAGCTAGATTGATAGATAGATTGATAGATAGATAGATGGATAGATGGATAGATGGATAGATAGATGGATAGATGGATGGATAGATGGATACTGTATTCATCCCAATTTAGGAAATATTTGCGTTGCAGCAACACCATAGTATTTAATATGCACAACAACATCTTTAAGTAAAGACATTAATCAGATTCACAACCTCCTCAGATTAATATGGGATTGTGACCATCACCATTGTAGAAATAGACCATAGAATTATGGAAATAGTTTGAGATGTAGTCCATCACACAGCTGATGGGCAGTTTATCTGACTTCCTGCTCGCTCCATCTCCTTGTCACTCAGGATGAAGAGCTGAAAGAATGAATCAGATCTCAATCTCTCTTTTTTGTCTGTCTCGTATTTCCAGTAGTGATGCAGCTCTGCAGATAGTGAGCCTGAACTCTCCCAGGACCGAACCGCCCGCCTGGCAGCAATAACTGCAGAAAACTAACCCGTTAAAAGTCCTGAACATCACTCAGCCGCTCTGATAAACGAAATCCATCTACAGTAAATACCAAGGGCTCTGCGAAATGACAAAATGGAGAAAGAAAAAAGTGCTGAGGGGCTGACTGAAGTTTCTTTTTGTCTACCTAAACAAAAAGCTCTGGATATTCAACCGGATCATTGTGACATTTACATTTATTGCAGACTATATGCAGACAGCATGAGAGACACTTACACAACAGAGAAAGGTCATAATGTACAATAATAGTTTTGGTGCTTGAAAACTAAGGGAAAAACTATTTAAATCCAGTTGAATGAACTCAATGAGTTGATTGGCACACAAAGGCAAAGAAAAACTGTACACGTCTATTGCAAAGAGTTTCACTTTTGATGTAAAACCTTGAATTTTGACGGAACAAAAGCCCACAATTGGTTGTTGTTATCAAATCAGCTATCCAGTAGCAAACTGTCCAACTTTATGTCCTTTAGCTGCTTGAATGGATATTTCTGCATTAAAAGCAGCAGGTTCTCTAGTCAGTCATTCCAAATACAACTAAAATGACTTTGACCGGCCCCTCCCCTCATTCCTATCTTATCTCAGTCCCAGGTTCGGCCTCGGTCCATCACTTGGATGTTGCGAACATGTGTCTAATTAGCTAGAAAATGCAATCAAGGCCTGAGGCAAACACACCATGACTTTCAGAGATTTATTTAAAACAGTTGTCTTTTTTTTCATTCTTATTTTATATAAATATATATTTTTTTTTAATACACATTACTACTTTAATTCCTCCTTGTGTATTTATACATATTTTGAGAACACCCCCGGCCCCTCCCCCTCCCCTCAGTCCCAGGTTCGGCCTCGGTCCATCTCTTGGCTCCTCGGGGCCCGTGGACTTCTTCCAGCTCTTCCAGCTCCATCGCCGCACTAATCCTCCATTCTTCCCCTGAATGCAGCATTACCATAAACGCTTGGCAGCAGGAGTGGGCATTGTGTTCCAGAAAATCTGTGAGCCTCTCAAATGTGCATTGTTGAAATTCACCTGTTGCCTTGGAGATGAGAATGGACCATTCCCAGCGGCCGGGTCCATTATGTAATGTTATGGACTTTGGGCCCCTAAAGCCGGGCCCCCGGAGCCTCGTCCAATCAGAGAGGACGTCCAAATGTTGGAGACGAGCCGTGTGTCGGGCTGTTTGCTTTAATTGAATTGTTGCCTGTGGGCGGCTCACAACGAGCGAGCTTTCTGTCGTTTCTGTTGTCTCGTTTAAAGGCTTTTCACGGGATTCTGCTAACGAGTTACTTCCACTTTCAAAACACCCCTCTGCAAATTCTCATTAAATGTTAAAGGGTAATTACTATTTAGTGTGTCATGTCACACCAAGAGGTAGAAACATTGTTGGTATTGTTAAATAAATAAAAACAGTAGAAAAATCTGAATAAGAAAATACAAAAAACGGTGTAATACTGTACACAGATTTCCACTGATCACATTTCTGCTCCCCAGAGGATGAACCGCTTAGATTCTATTGTTATGAACCGAGACACAGGACGCAGGACCCAAAAGCAGGACTCGAAGACAGTTGTCCAAAAATAGAATGTTCTTTAATAACAAAAACTAAATCGTACTTTCAAAAAATAGAAAGTAGTTAAATAGCCAAAGCTAAGTTTTACAGCAACACAAAAACTCACTTGGCAAAAGGTCTAAATCTCAAGGTAGGTATCAGGAGTCAAAAAAGGCCCAGGTTCTCACGACATGAAACATAACGAACTGACAAAGGAACAAAGAAACACCAGGGCTATATATAGGTGAGGGGGATGGGCACAGGTGAAAACAATCAGGGCAGGGCCAAGCAATCTCAAGGGCGGGAAAACACACAAAGACTTTCAAAATAAAAACAGGAAGTGACAAGATCAAAACACAAAACTAGAGTAAAAACATAACTAAACCTAACATATCTGTCGAGTCACAACATCTATTTGAATTGTCTTTTGTGATATATATTGTTATTCCAAATGTCTCTTTCTCTTACTATTTGTGATGTTATGCATTAATACACCAAAGCATTGTCTTTTTTTGGCTTGTTTAATTTTCACATTTCTGCTCTCCAGAGGATGAACCCCTTAAATAATTAATATTTGTATCGATTTATTTCAATTTTCTTCCATTTAATATCTAGGTTTCTTGATTTTGGTGCATACTTTTATTCTAAATGCCATGTTTTTCTTACTATTTTCATATTATGCATCAAAACACCACAGCAAATGTCCTTTTTTATTACTCATTTTCAATTGTCACATTCCTGCTCCCCAGAGGATAAACCCTATCACATTTAATTGAATAGGATTTCTTCATATCATTTTTTTTTATTTTTTTTAATTCATTTATCTATGTCCCTTGATTGTACATTTCATTTTCATTTTTCTCCTTCTATGTTTATTTTATGCATCAATAAACCAAAGCAATGTCACATTTCCAATTCTGAAAGTATGAACCATTTCAGATTGTGCGAAAAGAAAATGTTACAAGATGCTACACCAGCTTTTCTTTCTGCGATTTGCTGCTGGCCTAACGTATGAAATGAAGGGTCAATAACAGCTGTAGCTGAACATATTGACAGCTAATGTGCCATAAAAGGTCAGGACGCAGCAATAAAAGAGAAGAAGATCATATGCTAATGCTGCTAACATGTGTCTAATTAGCTAGAAAATGCAATCAAGGCCTGAGGCAAAAAACACACCATGACTTTCAGAGAATTCTTTAAAATAGTTTTTTCTATGACAATAAAAATGCTAACATGCCCTTCAGAGCTGACGTGCTCAGTGTTCATGACTACAGACGAGAGTTAACTTTTAAATGGTGGTCTGTTCTAGATGATGAAATGTATTTGACAGGGTCCCTATGAGATAGACCTCATAGTTAAATGTCAACACCAAACGGTCAAGTTCCCCGTCCATTTCCGGTCCATTTTTCATCATTTCGTCCTATTAGACATTGGTATGCTATTTTAATAATTAGCATATGAATACTTGACGATTGACTGAATGCATGTTGGTGGTCAAAGTGACTCCACAAAACATTATTGGACATAAATCAAGTTTGAGTTGATGGTTCTGCCAAATTTGATATATTTAATTCACAAGAATAAAACATTAAGTACAAAGAAATTGAAACATATTTGTATAAATATTTTTTTTCTTGTCCGACATTTGACTCTTAATTTTAATTGTTGTTCTTATTTTATATAAATATTTTAAATTTGAATGTTTTTATTACACATTCTTACTTTAATTCCTCCTGTTATAAATATATATATATATATATATATATATATATATATATATACATATATAAAAAAAAAAATGTAAATCGTTTTTTTCTAAGAGATCTAATGCTGAGCAATGGTCAAGAACGATCATGATTCTGATGATTCTGAAAACTGGGACGAATGGATGTACAGAAGGAGGGCGGTACAACCAAAACAATAATTCTTCGAGGCAAACATCTCTCCAGTACGGTAGCTGAGAAGTGCAAACAACAATTGCAAAGTGTGACACACTTTAACAAAGCTTGAGACAAATTTACATTAGCAAAACACTTTTAACAAAGAAAAAACAATTTAAG
>NW_011336401.1:0-15149 GCF_000735185.1 Notothenia coriiceps | reverse complement strand
GTTATTTAACCACAATTACAATTTTTTGAATTTCAACTAAATTCTTATTATTATTCTTATTATTACTACTATTATTATTTTTATTTTTTTCACTTCTCATTTTTTTCACTTTTCATTTTTCAAATGAGGGTGCATAACGACTCAACTGAGGGTGCAATGCACCCTTACGCACCCCCGTAGAACCGGGCCTGCTTGAGTATGTTCACATGCTTCTTCAAGTCAAATAATAGTACAGTAAATACAAATACAGTTTTTAATATTTAAAAAAACTGTATTAGTTATATATTTGTTCTATTCATCAATACTAGAGTAATATTTAGACTGATGAAAAGCAAAGTCCTGCCACACGTACATACAGTATTAATTGCATAACTGTATATGGTGTGTGAGTGTTTTACCCAATGGCATGTTTTTCCAGCAGCCTCTGGACAGGGACAGAGAGCTTTCCAAGAAAACGCTTGATGATTGGCCGACTCTTGGCAAATTTATCCTTCACTTCGATCTCCAGTACATCAGTGGGCAGAGACACAAAGTTGAACCGCTGAAGAAACAGACAGAGAGGGTGGAGTCATAAAGATATGACCAATCAGGGTCATTGGATTAGTATGATATTTTTCTTTGCACTACAGTTAGAAAATCACATCGGTTGGCCAGTACACTCAAAGCAGTCAATAGAGAAAATTATGCCCCAAACGTATTTGCAATAATGCATATATTTTGTATAAATGGACCCTGTTGTGTTTTTCTCCCAATATGATTATTTTTTCCCCGCAGAAATATTTTTATTAGATTTTTTTGAAGAAAAAATTACACATTACACATTTACACATTTACACATGTACCCCTTCCCCTTCCCCAGTCCCAAACAGACCTGAACAATATGTGCAAGGATATGACATCTCTGGAGTACAAAACAAAAAACAAGAGTGACAGTAGCTGGAAGTCTAGGACAATAGACAGAGTAAAGGAAACACAAATAAAACACAAACACTCTTTTAACATAATAATACAAATGATAATAATAATACTAATAGAAAGTAAAGTCAGAAATAGTACACCATCATCATCATGACTTAAGCTTCTTAAAGTGTTTTAGGAATGGTCCCCATACCTTATTGAACTTAGTACTTGAGCCACAGACTGAGTAGCGGAACTTTTCAAGTGTAAGGCTTGACACTAGGTCATTTAGCCACTGAGCGTGGGTAGGCGGGACAGCATCTTTCCACCTAAGTAGTATCACTCGCCTGGCCAGCAGGGAAGCAAAGGACAGTGTGCGAGCCTTGGTTGGAGTCAGGCATGTATCATCCTCTCCAGTGGTGCCAAAGAGGGCAACTAGAGGGTTAGGGTCCAGCTTTCGATCAAGGATAAAAGACAAAGTATTGAAAATGTCCTTCCAATATTTCTCTAAGCTAGCACATGTCCAAAACATGTGTGCCAGGGTGGCTTCATTTATTTTACACCTTTCACAGTAGGGACGTACATCTGGGTAGATCCGGGACAATTTAGCTTTAGACATACATTAAGAGCCCTGTGCACAACTTTAAACTGTAGCAAACAGTGACGGGCAGAGATGGATGTGGATCAATATGATGATTTTACAGTTAATGTTGAACAATATGTAAGTTATGATTGTGATTGCTTTTGCTTTTACTACTTCTTTGATGGCACCCACAGGATTGTTGAAATCCACCTGGATTCATATTTTTTCAATTTATACACTTGCTTTTTCAAACATTTGGACTACCTATGTTGTAAATGTATTATCTTTTTAATTTACACACAACATATTTTGCACGTCTGTTCGTCCTGGGTGAGGGATCCCTCCTCTGTTGCTCTCAAAGTGAAGTCAAAGTCAACTTTATTGTCAATCTTCTGTGTGAGATACAGACAGGGACATCAAAATGCTTTGTCTCACAATCCAGAAAAATACAAATTAAAATATATATTTTTATATATATATATATATGGTAACACTTTATATTAAGGTATTGTCGTAGCAACTTCAAATCAGCTGCTGTCTAGAGAAAATTATGAGTTAGGCAAATATGCAAAGAAATACAATATCGATATAAAGTATTTTGAGATCTTTGTTTTAATGCTTGCAAGCATGACGACTCGTTCTGAGTGTGTCCTGTTCTGTGTGAAACAGACTCTTCTTATAGGAAGACATCAAAACTTATTTACATTTCAATCAACATCATGTGAGGCCAGGTGGTCACCCCATGGCACAGTACTGTATGCAACAACTCACACCCTACAAAGAACAATGGGATATACAGATAACCCCTATAGCAAATTTGTTCCACTCATCCTATCTTCCTATAGTGTCATAAAACCCCCTTCCAAACACATCTGTTATCACACATACCTTATATGCCATTCCCAGGATACAGCAGTTACATTTAATTAAGATTACACTGTATTACGTTTTAATAACATAATTGCCATAAGAGTATACAAATTAACTATCAATTAGTTGTTAATTAACATGCATATTAGCAGTATATTGGCTCTTTATTAGTCATTATAAAACACTTATTAATTCCTTATTCTACATGACCATATTCTACAAGTAATAAGCCATTAGTTGAGAGTTTTTCCTCAATAACCCTCTAATTAGTGCTTATTTATTGCAAGTAAGGAAGTTGTTATACATGAGTTTTGGTCTTGATATGCTCTGCTCAATGTGGGCCGAATAAGGCAGTAGTACCACAAGAATAGTAATTCTCCCATAATAACACTTATACACAAATATTATCTATTCTTATGTAACAAGACATGAAACTATAAGTGTTAATTGTGTCTAAATAACTCAAAATTAGTTTAAACGTGATCTGTCTCTTCAATTTGAGTCAACCACAGACCTTATTTCGAGGGATTTTCCAAAATCCTATGGAGAAACTGCAGTGCTTGGCGAATGAACCGGAAGTGGTAAAATGCTAACTTACTTCCGGGTTTTAGGACCCGTCACTGTGGCACTCTATTGTCCCACCTCTAAACGTATCACGTACAATGTGTTGGAGGCAAACCCCCGGGAAGTGCGCCAAATGTACTAGAGACTACATCTCCCATGATGTCATTTTGGCCCCATAATTATTTTTCCCATTGACTTACATTGAAAAAGCGAAATAAACTACCTAGCACCAACACTTTCATAACCCTTGATTGAATCATTAGAGAGAAATCCCAAAAAGTATGATAGGGCCTATTTCAGTAAAGTTTTGAGATACTTGTACTTTACTTGAGAATGTATATGTTATGCTTCTTTGTAGTTTCTCTCGACTACATTTTGAAAGCCAACAACAAATTGGCATAATTGATACTCCCTTCTTTTGGTCATTGAGTATATGTTTGATGGCAATTATACATTAACCTGAGTAACATTTTTAAATGCTGGACGTTCACTTGTAAAATATTCATTCTTCTTTTACTAAAAGAGGCCCTATTTAGGTTTTTGGGGCTTCCCTTTACTTTACGTAGTTTGTTATATCGTTTTTTGTGCATGTAAAATTGTTTACTTCTGTAACATAGTGACATCACTAACAATTGTTCTTCTATTCGTTAGCGTTCCAACACATTCTACGTGACATTAGCATAATACGTTAAAAATCGGAATAAAGAAAAAAAATAACAGGTAATACATAACACAAATTATTCAGCACGACTGCAAACAAGAATCTCAAAGGTCAGCTGAGTTTAGATCAGAGGAGTTTCAGCAGCGCTCAAATGAAGGCCATCGCCAAGACAAACTGACCATGTGCTTGAAACTTTAGAGCTGTAAACTAGATAAAAAAGCACACTGAAAAACTCCGGCACAAACATCACTTTCATTAAGTAGTGAGGAGCAGAGTGGAGCCAAGCGCGCTGCGGAAGATTCATTCACTGTGATGTCCGCTCAGGCAAATCTCTACGACCTCAAAATAGAGAGGACCCCATTAATCAGCTGGGCAGCAGTGGGCCAGTCTATTGGTTGACGGGAACATCCATCGCATGCAAACTACATCTGGGTGATAACGAAGGATGATGGCAGAGAACATTAAAATGGGCTGCGCTGCTCAGCAAGAGCCAAATTATTAATCAGATACTGATATACTTAGTGACGACAGCTTTTCAATCAACACCCAATCTTCACTTTTTAATCTTCAGCTCCCTTTGTTTTGCTTATTTTCTTTGACGGTAACTGATGCTGGACATTCAAATCAATTACTCTGTGACAAGAGACATTTCTTTCTAAAATGTTACGCCAGTGAACTTTAAACAATCGCGACCCGGTTTGGCCTTTGTGGTGTTAACACTAGAACTGCCAACGGGTACATTTTACCCGCAGCTGTTTCTTGATTGTATGTAACTTTTTTTCAATAAAATATTCAAGTCTCCCATTCTGTGACTTTTCCTGGAATTGTGTTATGTAGATAGATATAGATATATATATATAGAGAGAGAGATAGAGAGAGAGAGGGATAGATAGATAGATAGATACAGTAGAGAGACAACTGCTTACTTTTCGCACTATTAAGCCATGCTAACATTTTTGAAATGGTAGCCAAGGTTATGTATTTTCTGCTTTCCTTCTCTCCCGTCCTTAGTTGCAGCTAAGCATAAACACAACAAATATAGCTGCTAATTTTGCAGGTTTTTAAGGATTTTCAAAGTCTTTTCTAACAAATAAAAAAAAAAACGTAAACATTAAAAGCATGTTTCGTGGATGTTTGTTAAGATCCCCAGTTCCTCCCATTTACATGTCAAAATGTATTTCAGGATGCAACTGTGAAAAGCACTGGATAATAATAATAATAATGAATAATAATGCATTTTATTTATAGATTGCTGGAGTAAAAATAAAAAAAACATAGTTAAAAAACACCTGATGCAGTCCATTCAGGGCTTACTCAGGAACAGTTTGCCCTTCATTCAGTTAAGGATGCTAGAAGCATGATGAGCTAATGAATAGCAGTGCTGACTTTCATGCAAGACAATTCATGTTGAGAATATTGTTGGCTTTTTATTTCCTGTAACCTTAATCTTCTCTAACCCTACCATGTAGTTGTTGGTACAGTGTACCCAAGAAATAGTATGTACAGTTTGTGAGCATGATCACAGCTTAAAGGCAATGTTCTTTGGTTATCTGTGAATTAAAGGTCCATTCAAAAGGCTAAACAGACCAGTGTTTCCCAGAGGAGCAGCAAACAAGGCCATGGATGCACAAAAAGCAGGGGGGAAAAGTGCACGTGTAGCTGTGTGGGTGGCAGACAGACAAGAAGGCTATCAGAAAGGTTATAAGTGTACACTGTAACTTTAACAAGCGATTTAAAAAAAAAGCAAAAGAAGGGAGAAAGAGCTAAATGACGGAAGAAAAGCTCGAGTTTTCTCCAGTCCTTCAACAACAACCCTAACCCTAATTGACCACTGTCATTGTGATAATAGAGTAAAACATTTCAAACATAAAACACTCTTTCTTGAATGTCTGGTGATATAATGTGTCATATCTTTCACAGGAATGCAACATATATTTAATTTAAGATCTGTATTGGTAAAATACAGCCACTTAATAATTCCATTACTTCTTTAATGGTGGACCGGGAGTACAATCATCGGAAATGAAATAATGCTCTGATGAATGAGCTCTGGTTACATGACAAATGGCCTTCAGGGGAGCAGTAAATACTTTACAGAGAAGCCATAACTCTGAAAAGATGTTATAAAGAAATACAAGAGGATTAAAACACTGTACAAAAGGATTTGATCATTAAGTTATTGTAACTTTTGTCTTTAAGTTATTTTCACTTAATATATACATTTCTACTTAATTTCACAAGTTGTTATTATTTCAACTCAGCTCTGTAAGCCAGTTCAATGAACTCTAAATTCTATGAAGTCAATTTGACTGAACAGTGTGAGTTGTGATCAAGCGGCAAACTCTGTGGAAGAGCCGGGACGCCAATACGGAAGTGGCACACACTGCAGTTCATTTATTGGCCGATAGGGACTGACTGCAGAAAGGAGCAATTTCCATAGACCCCATGTTAAAATGCCCAACTTTACAGCAGAAAAAAACATGTTTCTACCGATGGATGCAATAAATATTATTATGAATATAGCTAGATTCCACCTTCATCTTTATGGAACAGATGGTGCATGAATGCAGTTTTGCGGTAAGTGAAATTTGAGTACTTATTTATGAGGTCTTAAAGTCTTTGCATAAATTAGGGCGTGGTCACATTGAGTGACGGCTCTGTGAAGTGACTCCTGCTGTTAGCTTCTTGTCTCTCTGCTAGCTGCTCCGTGAAGCTACAGGCACTCTGCCTGTTCAGCTCATCCAGGGAACACAACTTGCCCCCGGCCGTTTGTTTGTTCTTCATGCTTATATATCGGACTATTGTGACTCGCTCTGCGGTTGAAACAGACGGTGCATGAATGCGGTTTTGCGGTAAGTGAAATTTGAGTACTTATTTATGTGATAATGATTTTAATCAGCTACGTAATTAATGTTACGGCTTGGGTTAGCGTGTAAGCCAGTGGTAGCTACATCGGTGCTAACGATGCTAATAGTAGCCTCCAAGTTAAAATCATAGACTATATATAAACGTTAAAACGAAATAGACAAGTGTTAAGTGGGATAATACTGTACAACAAACGGCTTCTGATTGAGGTTGATAAAATAAGGTCATCCTTGTAACTTAGAGAGATGATTATTATGTAGGTAGGAACTGTATGCATCACTAAGGTTAATTTAAATTGGCTATGCTCAAGTATGTAGACAACTAATGTCGAAGTAGTGTATGTGAAATCAACCTCACAATAAGATGTGTGTATATTACAATTATTAATGTCATATTTCAAGATGATTACTTAGATATTACAATATGGTTGGTTGAGCTGGAGTTCATTATTGAGCTTACACGTTAACGTCACAGTCATCTGAAGAACGAACCCAAACCTTGTTGTTTTTATTAATTGCATTACCAAATTGGTATCAAATAAACAGTAAGCATTGGTAACACAACTTCCAAAGTTACAGTAAAATAAAAAGGACCCTGACTCGGACAATACACAATCCAACATGTTCAACAGAAGATAATCAGTTATATTGTTTGTACACATGGTCCTTTACATATATCTGTTTGTTTAAGGTGTCCAGGTGATGCAGACAGGCTGGACCAGAGAGTGAGAGACAGAACTGGACTCCTCACAGCAGTGAACTTCAGCACAGGTACAAATACTATTTCTTCATACTGTACAAAGAATCAAGAAAGATATTGGTTTAAATAAATGAAGTATTGACTTTAATACACTGATATACATTCCATTAAACAATACTAGATCACCTACACACCAGTGAAGTTGAGGGGTTTTTTTTCTGTGCAAAAAGTTACATTTAGATGTTAACAAGCAATATGATTTTGTCAGCTTTCTAATTTAATGTATTGAAGGCAAAGATATTTAACACATAGTGAGAACTGCTACTATTTATCTCTCAATATTGTCTGTAAAAACGTGGTAAAAGTTATTCTTTCAGTGAGACAACAGAGCAAGCTTCTACAGTTGCACTACGTTTTGTAACAGTTATATATTATTTTGATAATAAAATATATTTCAATGTTGATGAATTTCATACTGTTCATTCATAATCTGATTATCAATGTTGATGAATTTCATACTGTTCATTCATAATCTGATTACAATTACAAAATAATTATATCTACAGCCCCTAAACACACAAACACACCGCTTTCATAAATAACACACTTGTTCTGCAATAATATGTTTTATGTTTCCTGTCATTTTTGTTAGGAAAGGACATGCCTGAAAGACACGACATGTTCTCCTTCTCTGAGGGTCAAGAAGAACATCCAAGAGGAAAATTAAAAACTGATTTTATGAGATTTTAAGACCAGTACAGGACATTCACTTAAGAAACTACTTTTATTGTGAAAACAAAGATCTGCACACCGAATATTTTTGTAGTCTATCAGGACCATCATTTGTTTGTGACGCTGCCTGCACCTCAGAGAAGGGGTGGTTATAGTCAGGGTTATAAAGTGTGGCGAAAAACATAGTCAGCTGATGGGATGCATCTATTTCCACATCTACACTCCATCAGCTGATTATTTCTATTTGCCTCACTTTATGAGCTTCACAACACTTGTGCCTTGTACCGCATGCTTGCAACGTCACAAATAAATGGGGCCAATCTTCAGTCAGATGTGAATGTGTAACTCTATTTTCAGTAAGAATAATGGACGAAAGGAGTGCAAATACAAATACAATTTATTGAAATGTGAACCAAAAGTTAATCAAAAATGTTTTAAATAAAAAGCACATATGGACAGAAGGTGTAAAGCAGGGGTCGGCAACCCCTGGCACGCTTGCCAGCATTGGCACGCGGCACCGTAACCAGTGGCACACTAGGAATAAGTGGAATAAGTGTGCAATAATATTTAAATTGTATTTTCGGATCCTGAACGAGACCGCAGCCAGAGCGCGTAGACCTGCAGAAGGAAGCCATGCACGCAACGCAGCCCCGCCGACTTTCTGCCGCTTTCCTCCGTGGTGCAGTGCTGATCGTTTCACCACGGAGGAAAGCACTAGTGATGTGTCGGTCGCGAACGAGCCGATTCTTTTGAACGGCTCTTTGATATGAACGAGGGGAACCGAGTCGTACTTGGTGAGAGCCGTTCTTGTTATCGTTCAATCGTTTGTCCGCACTCACTGCCTGCCAAAATCCACTAGCCTTTTAAAAAGCTTGATTTTGTTCCCCAAAACGTATTCTGTGAAGACCCACCCCTACTCTGACTGTATCTATCTTCGACACGGAAACCCTGTCTGCTCCTCACAGCAGCTCCTCGCGAGCAGTTGCACGTCGCTTGACCNTAATGTTCAAATCTGAAAAAGGCCTCTTTACCAAGCTCCAAACTAAGTTAAATATCTCAATAAGTGTAAAATCTGAAGAATAATTGTTACACCTTCAGCTGTAACAATTATTCTTCAGATTTTACACTTATTGAGATATTTAACTTAGTTTGGAGCTTGGTAAAGAGGCCTTTTTCAGATTTGAACATTAGTATGTATTGCATAGCTCGTTAAGGCTTAGAGTGCGTGATGTCACAGCTAGTGGACGAGAGCTTGAAATTCGCCTTCATTTTTATTTATTTTTTACAACATTGTGAATTTGAGTTTTCTTGACGGGTCTTATTTTGATTCAATGGAGTGGTGACGTGCTCTATAAAATAAGGAGGCCTGGAGTTCCTTCCCCTGTGAGTGAGAAGCTGGTGAATAATCAAGGTTTTATGTCCCTTAAAAAGCAAAAAGTAACAAACACCCGAACATTTTCAAAAATTGTCTTTCATAAGCAAAATATTGCTAAAGTGATGATCATACTTTCATACTTTTCAATTGTGGAGAAAGTCCTTCTTTTAAATAATTAAAGGCTATACAATATTTAATTACAATTATCCATTAATTCTTGTGTTCATGGCTTTATGAATGCAGCTAAGATTACGCTTACTTTTTAGTTACTTTATACACTGCTGAACCCTTACCCATTTGATTTGATTCATTATCAATAGCACAGTGTAAAAATGACATTCACAAACGACTAAAGACATAATTATATTCAAGAGTAAAATTGTATGTTGTAACAATGTTTTTCTCCGCTGAAAATAATGGATTCAAAATATGTAATTAAATGCTATTCGACAAACACAACTGATGCGTTGCAAACATGACTGAAGTAACAACTACTGTTAGTCCAGGGAAAATACTGTGTGTGAACCAAGGCCTAAAAAAAATTAGGGTTAGTTATGCTTCCAGCTGTCAACTGACCGCCAGCTGGCAAGTGCTGGGATATTTACATTAGTTAGCTACATCTGTAGCTATGTATTTTTTAACAAAATCTGTTATTTTTTCCTGTCTCTTCTAACAATCTTACATTAATCCTGCATATCTCTTTTTCTCTGTTCTTTTCTGTTATATTTATTGCAGGGATCGAGTAGTGAGTTATTCGCTGGGTCGCAGGTTGCCAACAGACCATGTCTGCGCCCCAGCTGCAGTTCCGCTTTGAGTTGACTTCTTCTATTCACCCAGGTACATAAGTCATAATGCCATGTAGCAGTGAAAAATGATAAATTCTGCTCCGCTTGAGTGTTCAGCTTTGAAGTCAACTGTCTTTCTCTTGCAAAGTAACACTTCTCTCTGTAGTGAATCTTCAGTTTGTGTTTGGTTGATGCTATTCTTGTGGAATGTAGGAGTATCAAAAGCTATTTAAAGGTCTCAAGAGTGTAAATCGGCCTTCTAAACTCACAAAACTTTAATTTGCACCACTTCCAAAAGAAGAACTGAATTTAGTCAAGACCCAGACTTGTTTACGGTAGAAATGTCCAAAAAAATGCTCAACACAACCAACATCTCAATTTTCCTTAGATGATGAGGAGATCTCTCTGGTCATAGAGTCAGCCTGTACTCAGGGGGGAAATACACCAAATGACAACCATGCTGCTGATGCTCCTGATGATGACACATTAAGTGTGGGACCTGACATGCCTGATCTTCCCCTGGATGCCCCTCCTGACTCTGAAATGACGGTGGTAACAGCATTCACAGCGGAAGCCTCCACACCTGAGGAGGTCCGTGCTGAGGATGAGGAGGCTGAGTCAACGCCAGAAGAGCAAGAAACTGTGGATGAAGAGAGCACAGTGAGGGAGGAGCCCCTGTCTACAGAGCCACAAGTGGAGAAGGAGCAGGGGGAACTGGCTGAACAGCAAGAAGGGAACAGTGGAGAGGATGGAGAAAGGGAGGAGAGGCAACAAGAAGAAGAAGAGGGGGAGCAGAGAGAAGCGTTTGCACCACAAGCTCAGGAGGATACGACTGGAGAAGAAAATTATGTTGGGGAGGAAATACAGCCAAAGCCAGACTCTGAAAATACTGTTGAAATATCAACAAACAATGGGGCTGTTACTATTGAGGACCCCATGGAGGGAAGCATCACTTCCCAAAAGGCCGATGTAGAACAAAGGGTTGCTCATGAGGTGACAGAGGGCGGAGAAATAAGCTGCCTCCCCTGCACCTGTGAATCCCTCTTCTCAAACTATAACTCTAACGCTCCTTTGCGCCGCAAAAATCGCCCCTGCTCCCTTCCAGTGTCAGAGTTGGAGACGGTGATCGCATCGGCCTGCGGAGAGCCGGAGACACCCAGATCTCACTACATTCGGATCCACCACCTCCTCCACAGTCTCCCCTCAGCCCAACACAGAGCTCCCAGCCAGGAGGAGGAGGAGGTCAGGGAGGGAGAGAATACAAGCACCACTCAAGACACCACTTCCACAAAACTTAAAACCTCCAAAGAGGAGGAGGGGCTGGAGGATGAGGAAGAGGATGATACAACCCTGTCTCCCTCTCAGGTATGGCCAGTGATGGAGTTATGGTAGAATTCCATGAGTTATTCCATAGTAACAAGCATGTACGTTTTAGTAAAAGTAGTGGTCAAAATACTTAATTGAGTGTGATGTAGGGCCCAAAAAAAACTACTTAAATAATGTACCAGCTCACTTCACACTCCTATATTCCTATTTATTTAAAATGACCTTTAAGAAAAGAACAACAAATACTGCAACGGAAATAGCAGTATGATTGACATATAGGTCTCCCTTTAGGCTTTTGGTTTTGCCATTTAATTGTCTAAATATTCCTGATCCAGGTCCCAGAGTGTCCCGGCACCTGCTGTCGTCGCTCCTTACCACGCAGCCTCTCCATTGAACGCCTTTCTGAGCTAAACCAGCTCCTGGAAGGTGATGGAGGAAGAGGAGGTCATACAACAGTGGAGAGAGAAGAGGGGGATTCCAGTCATGGAGGAGGAAGAATAGTTGGCGGTAGCACCCTCAGACATCAGGGTGAGAACGACTGTGAATTCTGCGACACATCCTGCTACAGTACCTCCTGCTACAGCACTTCCTGTTACAGCACATCATGTTACAGCAACTCTGGCTACGAGGGTAGGAGCCACTTTTGTAGCCATACCCGCCTGTCGTCAGTGGACAGCAACAGACTCTCTGGTAGTACGGTGTTCTCCTCCCAGGATGAAGATGAAGATGAGGAAAGTGCCTTTGAGTCAGTACCTGATAGCAGCCTCTTGCCAGATGGCCAAATGGTGAGCGGGGCAGGAGGAGAGAGGAGGACAGAGATGTTGAGGGAGGCCAGGAGAGGACAGCAGGCAGAGCCAGCTGTGCCTGGGCCCAGCGCTATAAACAACATTGGTGAGATAAACATTTTTTTCTTATTGTTTGTTTGCAACTGCAATGTAATGAGTCCAGCCGTAATGAGTTATTGAACGACAAATAAAGTGAGCACACACTGCAAGACTACGTTACTGCTGACTTCCCACTCAATGCAAACACCTGTTAAACACAAGCTTCTCACTCAGTGTTTACGCTATTTAAATAAACATATTTTAAATACATTTAAAAAACATAATGAAATCAGTGTAGTGTAAATGCATATGATCACAATGAGAATATCCAATTACTTTAATATACAGCTTTTTTTATTTAAATGTGCCCTAGATCAGGGGTTCCCAACCCCCCGTCGGCGGACCGGTACCGGGCCGAAATATTATTTCATCCAAAACATACAAAATAAATCAAAATTGGTTAGCATAAGGTCTCAGCCTCTCGTGCGCAGAGAAAGTTACCGGTGCGCCAATAGGAAGTGGAGCACACAGGAGACAACCGTTTCATCGCAGACTGTTTTGTTTATGTGGGGAAATGGCAGTGCATACATTATTTGAGATATATTTCAAACTCGGAGTTCATTTTAAGGACATTGCGGCCAGGGGTGGAGAGCTATTTTTTTATTTGTAAAACCTCCTTCACTTCATGAAATGCCTGCAGCATCAGGACGCAGCCTCTGAGGAGTGCAGCACCAGCGCGTATACACCGCCTTCACTGTGTTCCCCACTGCAAGCTGCTACGTTTCAACCACACACACCTCTACACACACACACACACACACACACACACACACACACACACACACACACACACACACACACACACACACACACACACACACACACACACACACACACACACACACACACACACACACACGAACGGCCCGATTATTCCCCCTATTACTCGTTGTATGAAGGAAACGTCCGGACACAAAGGCGCATGATGTGTGTGTGTAAGTGCTGTGCTCAGCTCCGCTGTGTGTGTGTGTATGTTCGGTGTGTTTGTGTATGTCCAACAACGGCATTTGTTTTCAAATGACCAGGAACAGTAATTTACACACATCTGGCCAACTCCATAGGTATGTGGGTGTTCCCAAAATAAGTTAGTTTAATCTTAATCTCTTAGTATGTAGTGCTAAATGCTGTCGTAGTGCACCGGAACGAACGCTCCGGTATGACGTTATGGCCCAGGGGTCTCACTGACATTTCAGTTATATCAATATGTGTACATTGGTCATAATTTGTTTTAATTGTATCCTGGTTTTCAAACTTTATTAATATTTTTGGATTCATAGTGTTCTATTATTTGTTCAGGCTGTTACATACAATTAGCCACTTTTGCCACCTATATTAGGCTATATTATATTATATATTATATTAATATTTGTAAAGCGGTCCTAATTTTTTGTTTTAATTGTATCCTGGTTTTAAACGTTGTTAATATGTTTTGGATGCATATTGGTATTTCTTCAGGCTTCAAATCAGTTAAAATTGACAACTGGTCCGCAATTATTTTTGAATGTATCTGCCGGTCCTTGGCACAATAAAGGTTGGGAGCCCCTGCCCTGGATAACATTCAAAATGTTTAGTTAATTTAAACAAGGTCTTTACAAACTGTAACAAATGTTTTACTTTCATCTTATAATTAAGTAACTCCGATTAGAACATGTATCATGGAATTCACTGTGACATGAGGGGGGATCACCCCTTATGCACGTTAATGTCAGTAATTATTGGGGACCTATAATCAAACGTTTTTGAGTTTTTCATTAGTTTTTGTGCATAGAAATGACACTTAATAAACAAGACAGACTTTACGTACTATCAGCAAAACAAACAAAACAGAAAAAGAAAGAAAGAAGAAAAGAAAATAGAAACATAGCCCAAATAATATTGTCTTCATTCTCTCAATCATGTAGACCAGGGGTGGGGAACCTTTTTCCTCTCAAGGGCCATTTCAATTTTTTCAACATCCTCCGAGGGCCGTACAAATTATTGACCTCTGCTTAAAAATACAAAAAGCACAGCCGATTCATTTGGCCTTTCTTTCATGCTGTGCAAAGAAAAAGCAACCTCTTCATCCAGATATCTTACCATGACTCGTGCATGCATGCACGTGCACGGTGTGGCATGACCACCAAAACAGAAAGTATATTGGACACAAGATGTGTGCAAATGTGTTTAGTTTCCTATCCATGTGGACATGATTTAATTGGGGGGGGGGACCTAACCTCCTCTAGGGGGGTCCTCACCTCCTCCAGGGGGGTCTGTGGGGCATGCACCCCCTGGAAGATTTTTTTTTAAATGTTGAAGTTGTAAGCATCAATCTGGTGCACTTTGAGAGCAACATTAGGAGATCTGTGGACATCTCTCAACATCCATATGAAACAGAACTGTAAGCAGATTTATTTTTCTTTATGGATATTTCACAAATCACTCCCCTTTCAAACTGTATTCTTGTTTATTAATAACAACTTGTATTTACTGTCATATAGTATTTTATACCTGTTTACTTTATTCTCTTATTGTTTTATAACTATAATGATCATATAAAGATGTGCCTTTACCTCACTGGTTGGAGAAAAAGCTTCTTATATTCGTTAGCATAGCTAGCTAACCAGATGCTAATAACAACATAGTTATTGACTGTATGATCAGTATGACAGATGAACAGATCGCCACTGGGCTTTCAACTAAGACACAGCCACGCAAAAACTGCGGATGTTGTACGGCTCCTTATAGAGTGGCGAAGTCGCGCCCACTTACTTCTGCATCATGGGACCTTATTCCGAAAAAATAATACATTGAAGTCAATGGAGAGAGAAAACTTATCTTTTGATCCCGTTTGAATTGTGCCATGAATTACACATATGTTGTTTGTCAATCTTAAAAAATCATTTCCATGTCAAAAAATTCAAAGTTTGTC
>NW_011336400.1:0-2392 GCF_000735185.1 Notothenia coriiceps | reverse complement strand
CGAGATTACACCTTTTTGTTATATTCCATGGAATGCTCTTAACATCCCGATAGCAATGAATATCTTAAGCGCTTTGACAAAAAATCCATAAAGAAAGTCATCTGTGGAAGCTGTAGTGCTGTAAAAAGCACGACCAATCTTTTTAGCCGGCCCGGCTAAAGTAACTGGATGGCCTACCTGCCTGTCAGCCTTCCATCTGTGCACAAACTTATCTCGTGCCCTCATTGGTCATGTGCGCGTTCGTGTGTGTTGGAGGAGGGGCTCTGTTAGGAAGTGGCAGATTTTTTTCCAGCTGTGTATTTTCAAATTCTAGCGCACTCGAGCTGGTTTCTCCAAAATGACCTACCCCACCTTTAACCAACGGGAATTTATATGTTTCACTATTTTCTGAAATGTTCTAGAGCAGAGGAATAATATCTTAATTTATTAGAAAGAAATATGAGGAATTATATATTATTAAGCTAATCGTTGCAGGCCTGATTTGATTATACATCTAATGTTAAAGAAATGTGTAAATATACTCTGCACTTTATCACTTTGCTGTCTTCTGGTTAGATGCTCTGTGCAAAAATAATAAAGCTGAATCAAATATCCTCTTACTAAGCCTGTTGTTGGTCTCATAGCTGCCCGTACGACTGGCTTTGTAGACATTCACTCAAATGGAGCACATTGCCTCCTCCCCCCCTCTCACCGGATGTCACAGATCCAGGTCCAGATGCTGAGCAGCCAGCGAATCAGCACGCAGAGCGGCAGGGTGGAGTGTTTCAGCAGCTCCACGATGATGCTGGCCTCTCGACCCTCAGACTGCCAGTGTGTGGACTTCAGGGGCCCGTCGTCGTATCGGTCCAGGAAGAACAGAGGCTGGCTGAGGGCCACCGAGCGGAACATCTGCCCAGAGGAGAGGAGGGGGTTAGGGATATTAATGGCTGCTTATATCCATTAACATGCACTTCACTCTGCACACCCTCTGGGAACAGGTCGAATATTTGATGATTTACCTCCAATGTGATGCCAAACTGTTTAAATGTCATGCTGCATTATTATTCTTTTCTTTAGGATGTGTTGCTGCATTGTGGGAGAAAAGGCAATCTTACAATACGAGCCCAAAGAAAGAAATTCCTAGCATTTCTAAAACAAAAGTAGTTTTTTCTTAGCACGTGCATAAACTCTGTATTACATGATAGAAAACCTCAAACAGGAATGACATGAGGCACTGCTGGTGTACCTGTCTCAGCTCAGAGGTTGGGTCCGTTTTTGGGTCTGAAAGGCCGTTCTCGATGGGGTGAAGCTGCGACAGCATCACCTTCCTCTGCTCGTAGTGGACGAAGATCACCTTCTCCTCCTCATCCTCCTCTTCTTCCTCCTCCTCCTCTTTTTTCTCTTTTTCTTTCTCCTTCTCCTCCGCCCTCTTTTTCGTCTTCTTTTTCCCCTTCTTTTCTCCATCACCTCCAGCCTCGCCATCAATCTTATCCGCCTTCTTTTTAATCTCCCGTGGAATTACTCTTCCATCTGGCCACAACAAAGTTACAGTCATTCAAAACGCTTTATTAATTTCACTGAAAAGGAAGTCCTCCTGAGGTTTATTAAAGCATTTGACACAAATAATAATAATAATAATAATAATAATAAGTAACCCAAAATGGTTATGAAACAATATTTCAAAATGTGGATGTTTTATGCAAACCCAGCCCAAAAGCCATACTTGTTATTAAAGTTAATTTGGAATTTATAAATAAATGTGAAATGATGTTATAGTTTATTTTTTTATTTCATTTGTTACATTTATTATGATTATTTGTTAATTATCATTTGTTTCTGTGACCCTTTTGGCTTCACTGTTATGAATGATATTGCTTTCCTGAGGCCTGTACGACGAAGCCGGATTTTCGCTTAGCGGGCTAACATCAGGGAAAACTCGGGGTTTCCGGTCCTACGACGCTGGTTCTCTTTTTAGCGGGCTAGATCTCCATGGTAACTTATGCTGAGCGGCTAACCTGGTCGGGACCTGGGGGGTATACTACGAAGCAGGATTTTCGTTTAGCAAGATAACTTCTGGGATTTCCGGTACCAATCAGAGCTCAGTGTGCGGAGGAAATACAGTTTAAACTGCCGTTGCAGGAAGACGGCCGACCAAAATCAGCGACTGTGTGAACGTGAACATTAATAGAATATCACCTCCCATCTTCAGAGCAATCTGACTATTATAACATTAGCATTAAGAAAGCTTACTTAAATATCTGCCACAACATAAGTAACCGGATCAGAGTAACATTAAGTACAGTCCGCGGCATATCACATCATATCGTATCATATCTCTCCTTATCTGAGTCAGCTGAGCCGTATCTGGCCGTGCAACACTCACAGTGTCACATACTGTATGCAGAAGGATTAT
>NW_011336399.1:0-2679 GCF_000735185.1 Notothenia coriiceps | reverse complement strand
GTTATAGCCGAGTATGCCCAGTATAAGAGCTTCGCTCTCAGGCGGTCAGCTGTTCCAATGAGGGACATTTTTCTCAGTGTCCTGCAATCAGGTGTGTGTCAGTATAATGTTAAGTGTGTATTTTAAAAGTTAAAAAAAAAAAGCAGAAAGTAGAATTTCTTGAAGGAAATTAATTCATATATTTTTGTCTCATTGTATTCCCAGAGGAGAGGAGAGCCATGTTCCGCTGCTTATGTCATCTGATGGAGATCTATATGGTTCTCCCGGTCTCCACTGCAGTGTGCGAACGTGGCTTCTCTACAATGAAGCGAGTCAAGACCGACTGGAGGTCAAGCCTTACCACCGCTCAACTCCAGAGGCTCATGTTCCTCCATCCAAGGTCCCGCTCTGGAAGACTTTGATGCAGCCTCAGCTGCCCAGCGATGGTGGACATCAAGCCTGCGCAGGCGTAGACCAGGGTTTAACCCCTGGTCGTCAAGAGAGAGGGGAGATGAGGAGGATGAGCTGGTGTTGATGGGGAGTGAAGATGAGCTGGAGGAGTGATCAATCAGTATTATGGCACAAGACTTATTTTCAACACAGGGCAGCAGCGTGAGCACTTTGCCCGGCTCCGGACTGCATTTTTTGCCGTGCAACCAATACATTTTTGAAGAACGTTTATTTTTCATTTCGTTTTGTAAACTCATTTGGAGGCAGCCGAAATTTGCCGCCTTTAAATCGTTCTGAATGAATGGCAGCGGAAGGCCATTTTGGAATTATTGAGGTACACACATTACAAAATACACAAATTTTCCATGGGATTTTTATAGACTTTGGACCTGTATGATTAAGTTTTCAGGCTATGGAACCGTTATGTTTTCCAGCTCCTACCTCTCAGAACACAAAAGTAAGGAGCAACTATTTTATTTCAGTGTGTTCAAACCTGTTTCTCTTTTACATTAGCACTAAAAGTGATATTTTTAAACATAAATGTTTAACATGATTACATAGCATGATATTTTTTATTAGCACCCAAAGTGATTTTTCTTTATTGTGTAAGAAACTTCAGAATGTTACCTTTCAAAAGAGACCATCTTATGCATGTGCTATAAGTATAAAGTATTATAAATAGCTAATTACTTTGGGTATGCAATCGAATGGCGTTTTATGCCAGACTGTTTATGTTATAAAATGTGCCTGATTAAGTTATTAAATCATATTAATTGTCCAAATCTCTTGTCGGTTTTATTCATTTTTTTTAATAGGCTTTTATTTTCACAAGTACATTTCGGACAAGTGGGTTTAGCCTTCGGACAAGTAAAATGGCTTAAAGTTTGGACAAGTGGCTTAAAGTTTGAAAGTGGCTTAAAGTTTGAAAGCCACTTGTCCTTCGGACAAGTTAATGTCAAGCCCTGCTTTTACTATTTTAATGTATTTGCATTATATATCTTTGGGCTATAAAAGCGACATATATGGATGACTTTGTCAGTTTATGGAGCTTATCACACAAATCCCGGAGGATCCGGGCCGAATTTGGGAGCTCATAGGCTGCCTGCCATAGGCCCCCACCCGTGGAAAGAAATAATAATGAAAGAAAACGGTCAATTATATGTTAAAATAATCAAAAAAGGACGTTTTGAAAAGTTACAAGGGAGAAGGGGCTCAGGAGAAGGGGCTCAAAAAGCTCAACCCTTCGGCGCTTCGGGACGAAGCCCCGAACACTTTCCCCCCCCCCCGTTGCAATGTACAACGGAGAGGGGAATCCAGACCTCCCCTTCTCCGTCCTAAAAAACCGTTCACGTTTTACAAGCTACTGTCTGCACGAAATCGGAAACCCGGTTTTTGAGAGGACTCAGAAAAAAAACGGCTGTGTAACTTCATGGAGGAATTCATCCGCTGTATGTGCACTCTGGCTCGGATACATTTTGTTGCCCGGAGACCCCCCAGCATGGTTCTTACCAAACTTTAAGTTTTTGAACTGGGCTCTGGAGGAAGGCAAGGGGAGTTGCCAGGGAACTCTATCCGCCTCATGAGGCACTATTTTCGGATACATTTTAACACTTTTAGCCCTTTTTGATGGTTGTCCAAAAAATAACTCTGACTTTTTCAGAGTGTGGAGGAATGCAAGGGGAGTTGACAGGGGACTCTATCCGCCTCATGGGGCACTATCTTCGGATACATTTTAACACTTTTAGCCCTTTTTGATGGTTGTCCAAAAAATAACTCTGACTTTTTCAGAGTGTGGAGGAATGCAAGGGGAGTTGACAGGGGACTCTATCCGCCTCATGGGGCACTATTTTCGGATACATTTTAACACTTTTAGCCCTTTTTGATGGTTGTCCAAAAAATAACTCTGACTTTTTCAGAGTGTGGAGGAATGCAAGGGGAGTTGACAGGGGACTCTATCCGCCTCATGGGGCACTATCTTCGGATACATTTTAACACTTTTAGCCCTTTTTGATGGTTGTCCAAAAAATAACTCTGACTTTTTCAGAGTGTGGAGGAATGCAAGGGGAGTTGTCAGGGGACTCTACCCGCCTTATGGGGCACTATCTTCGGATACATTTCAACACTTTTAGCCCTTTTTGATGGTTGTCCAAAAAATAACTCTGACTTTTTCAGAGTGTGGAGGAATGCAAGGGGAGTTGACAGGGGACTCTATCCGCCTCATGGGGCACTATCTTCGGATACATTTTAACA
>NW_011336398.1:0-38661 GCF_000735185.1 Notothenia coriiceps | reverse complement strand
AAATCAAAACCTTTATTGACCAATAACTACCAAAAATTGCATTTCTATCCTGTTATTAATGCATTCAAATCGTGATTCAAATGGCCCGCCACAAACTTCCGGGAACTTTCTGAGTCTCTCTGGACCACGTGACGATCAAGCATTTTGGACTTCCGCTGTCGCAACTCTTCTCTCTACATGGTGCTGGACCAGCCAATCAGAATTGACCTTCTCGAGTTCTCCGATTGGTTGGTTTTGTGGCACATTTGTAACGCTGTGACAACTTGAGCGAGCAGGCAGGCAAAGCTGAGCGCGCACAGGGTGGAGAGGTCGAGCGAGCGAGGGAGAGAGAGCGCGTGCAGCGGTCCACTTGCGCACGGAGCAGGAGTTTTATGAGAGAAAATATATTTCTCTGTGCTCAAAAATGTTCAAGTGTGCGCTCAATCGCATTTTCTATGCTCAACATGTTTCATTGCGTGCTCAGGATAGAGGCACAAATATAACGCCATATGGCTATAGCCTACCCCAGCCATACCCTGGCGCAGCCACTGTAGACAGCTGGTGTCAATCAACCAATAAAATCGCGACGATAATTCAGCAACTGATGCAATTCACGGCGATATTATCGTTTGCTTTTTAACATTTTAAAACTTTATGCAAATGTGAAAATATTGTCACTTCGGAAAGACATGATATTAAGTACCTGAAACGGGAGTTACCCCCTCCTCTATCACAGACATGATGTTTCAATACAATGCTTAAGAAGAGAGTTTGTGGCCTGAAAATATCCATAAACAGCATATTTTCCACATAAATATGTCTGTACCCCTGTCTCGCTGTTTCATTTCTCTGTCTGAAATGTTTATTTATATTTGTAATACCGTTAACGATGTTTTGGAGCATAAGCCATTATTCAGTGATCCGCTGGGTCGTGGCTATTAAGCTCTGGGAAGTCACTGCAACAACAGCACAACAAAAGTACAGTGAAGCTGAAAAACCTGGAGAAAATTGGCATTTTATTGCTGATTTTGTGTATTTACTGTCTACTCCTTCAGTGCCTGTGGTGGCTTCGGAGATATGTGTTACCCTCTGCCTCAGGCTACATGCTATTTCAAGGTAGTTGGATCATCAGAGTGGAAGGTGTTGGGGTGGGAACTTGACCAACTGTAGTAAAATAGTAAGCCAACTTTGCCTCATCCAGGAAAACAAAATATTGCATGTCTGACGACCTCACTTAAAACATTAAATTAAGATGAAAAATGCAACTTTTACTATTAGAAGGATATGTTTCACCAGAAAGTGAATGGAAATCACCCTTTCTGGTCCCCTTGCTCTTTTAAATCCCCATGATAAACAAAGGAGAAGTAATTTTCCCATATGTTAGGCCCACTCCTTTCGTCCTGCAGCATGTTGAAAGCACAGGCCAAAGTGCAGTTTTGTTTGTTGTTTCATCACCTTCTCAAGCTTTATTGGTGTTGACTTAAAATCTCCAACATCCACTATATGACACTAATGTTCAAAGGTTGAGATCAGCAGTGAACGACATTCCTTTCATAATGTACCGTCGACCTTATGAAATATAAGGCGGCTGGCTGAACAGCACGCCTCACCCACTTTCATTTAACAAAACCCAGAGACATTAAGACTGTATATGCAATCTAAAAAAAGGTTGATGGAAAACACTAGAGGTCAATTATAAGTGTAAGAAAAAAGAAAAAAATGAATGTGGTTATAAGTTAATTCTAATTATTAAGAATATAAACTGCAACACTTTTTAAATCAGGTTGTTGACCTGCAGCATTTATCAACCTCATCTCAGAACTTTGCAGTAAAACAACAGTATCAGCATTGTTAAAAAATAGCGGGCAACCTTTTGTGGGTATGGATTAATATCACACACACACACACACCAATACACACACACGTGCACAAACACACCTTCTTTCCAGCCATGCTCAAGACTGATGGAAACCATATCATGGAGCTGAGGTCCTCTGGGGGATTGAAGAACGCCACACACTAACACGGCTCCAGTTACCCTGTAATCCAAGACACAAAACTGGGGAGACAGGGAGAGAGGGAGAGAGAGAGCATGTGTCCATGGGTAAAGAGAGTGACACCACACACCAGCATGTGGAGCTGGATCAAATACTTTATTTGCAAATAACTGTCAACATTTATTTCAACCACCTTATGGTACCAGATGGACAGGATTTAGACCATCATGTCCCACAGTATCATATGAAAACAGTGAAGCCTATGAAATGTATTTATAAGTAATCTATCACTTGTATTGACATATACAGGCCTAAATAGGGATTAAAGTTGTATCACTAATCAAAACAAAGTCTTCCCGCTCCATTAACCCTTGCGTACAACACAGTCCACAGTGCTTTAAGCAGTGGTGATGTTACATTAGGCTATGGATCAGGGGATTGAATCTGTGTAAAAACACTGCTATTCCAGGAGAGTTGGCTGGATTCAACAATTAGGACAGCGTGCCATCCAGGGTTGGGGCACTTCAACCCAGGACTGGTGTGTGGGCTTACATGGGAAGAAGTATGTACAAGTGATTTGACATCACGCATCATTTATTGCAGGCATCTGTTGCCCTTTACAGCAGAATGAGTAGGCAACATGTTGGGGATGACTAAATACTGTAATTAAAGCACATTGAATGGGCTTTCAATTGTAGTTGAGCAGGAAACTGCATTAAAAAACGTTTCTATTCCCCTAAATATTGTAGTGAATTTAATTTGAAACAATAACCCTCATTGCCCCCTGCAAACTTCAATTGAATGTTGCTAACTTAGTCAATTATCAATGTCTTAAAAGGAATCGTGATTTGACAGAATGTTTTACTATATACTACTTCACCTATAATTTAGTTGGAATTCTGATACAGCATTCCAACTACTTGTTCTTCGACGCTGCGACGCACAAAATTCTTTATTATTCCGCCGGGTTATTTTGCGCCTCTTCTGCTCCCACATTCCACATCGCAGAAACTCCGTTCAAACACAATGTTCAGCTCGGTGGGGAATCGATGGCTATTACTTTTCTCATTCATAACTTTCATAATTCCAGAGATATATCCCATAATTCGTCACATTTTTATCATGGAAGTCAATGGAGAAACTCTTCAGACTTGAAAAATCTTGATGCGACTTCAACTGCTAACTGTTCCTTCATACTTTCACTCAGAAACCTCATTCCAACTTTAAAATGTTACACATCTTTCTGACATTATTCGTTTAACACAACTTTTAAATCCGATTCATACTTTTAGAGAAATTAAACATTGTTCAGACAGCTAAAGTGGAGGACAGATTTAATTTTGCCTTCATATTTCTTTTAAACCTGCCATAATTCCCAAACCCTACATTCCTGAGACATAACTTTTCATGACCAACGTAGGAAAACATCTCGTAGCTTGAAAAAAGAAAAGAAAAAAAAGAAAAATAATTAAACAAAATGCCTCTTGAGGGCATGAAGTGACAAAAACCTTTTTTACCCCCTTTTCCGTCCCTGCTAGAGAGCAGGTACTTTCGTGGGAGAAAAAGGTTCCTATGTCTGATTGGCTTGGCGGAATAAAAACCACGGCCCGTAAAACTCAAAAAAAATTATTATCCTAGGCATTAGCATTATTAGCATTAGCATTAGCCCAGCGCAACAACGCAGAGAGGCTAACTTTATGGCAACACAAAAGAAAACATGGGAGCGGTGGAGATTGAGGAGTTCTGGGCGATTTTACTCGAAAGGCTTCAGTCCCAACTCCGGGGACTTCCGCCGGGGACTCTCGGGTGGCAGATATACGCCGTGAAGTTGTTTGCGGCCCTGCCAGTAAACCCAAAGCAGAAGAAGAAGAAGTGGACATCAGCGGCTTCATTTGCTAATCCTTCCCCAGGAACTTATTTCCAGTGTGAACGCGATCTTGTACTTAGTTCATGAGAACTAAAGAGTGTCTCATTAGGCGCATTCACCACCGCAGTTACTTTTCCCACAAAGGTTCATCAGAACTTAGTTCAGTGAGAACTCTTTAGTTCCTCATTAACTAAGTACCAGATCGCGTTCACAACGGAATAAGTCCCTGGGGAGGATTAGGCAAATGAAGCCGCTGACCGTCACTTCTTCTTCTTCTGGCGCTGGGTTTACTGGCAGGCCGCAAACAACTTCACAGGGCGTATACTGCCACCCCAAGTCCCCGGCCTGAAGTCCCCGGGAGTAGAAGCTGCTGGGACTCCCAGCAGCTTCTACTGAAGCCTTCCGAGTAAAATCGCACAGACACCGACACCCTCCTCATCTCTACCCTCTCATGTTTTCTTTTGTGTTGCCATAAGTTAGTCTCTCTGCGTTTCTGCACTGGGCTAATGCTATGCTAATAATGCTAATGCGAGGATAATAAAATGGCGCTTTCACAACACTTGGGCCAGCCAATCAGAAATTAGGAACCTTTTTCTCCCAGAAAGTCCCTGCTCTCTAGCAGTGACGGAAAAG
The DNA here is from genome assembly GCF_000735185.1 of Notothenia coriiceps. Taxonomy (NCBI): domain Eukaryota; kingdom Metazoa; phylum Chordata; class Actinopteri; order Perciformes; family Nototheniidae; genus Notothenia; species Notothenia coriiceps. The sequence goes on along the minus strand of NW_011336398.1, from coordinate 34,185 downwards.
GGGACACAAAAAGGTTCTCATGAACTATATTTTATTACCGGCTCTTTTTTGTTGTTGACGCGACATTTCGGAAACTATATCGGAACTAAGGTGGGAAAAGTACTGCGCTGTGAAACGCGCCTATTAACTAAGTTCTCATGAACCTTTGGATGTACTGCACAGTGAGTGGCAGTGTGAGATGGCGCCTATTGTAAGTTCAGGCCCATTCTTTCCCCACCACAGCAGCCGTACACCTTTAGTTAACAGTCTGCCAAAAAGGGCCAGCATTATTAACTCCGAAGTACACAAAAAGTACACTGCAGATGCTCAAGTTTCGCTTGACCTGCTTCACGCTTTGAAATTTCCCCGATATCTGTTACGGTTCTTCAACAAAAACGTTCACATGTAAAGAAGGTTTACTCTCTCCATTCAGAACAATGCAATGCTTCTCCTCTCACTGATACCTGCACTCCACCATGGAAACTGTTGATTGCTGGACACGTCGCGTTGCCAATTAAAAACGTGTCGTGGACCACGGGTGATGTCATAACTCAAGCCGGTTACATGCTCAGAGGATCAGGACTTCAGATAATGGTTAACACTGCTCTACACTCAATCTGATGTTACGTAAATGTGCGTGTTATATGGCAATTTAGAGCGGGCAAAACATCCTTTGATATGGCGGGCTAAATTCCTTGATTATGCGGCTAAATCCTTGTTATGCGATTAAACACGCGGTTATGATGTGATTTTATGCGGTGAAACTGCAGGGAAGGGTTGCGAAATATGCGAAACTGCGGAAATATGCGAAGAAAAATTATCGGATTTTATTTTAAAGTATTGGCTGTCTATTTATTCTCTCTCACACTGCAACCGCGTGGCCCTAATCGTGTGAGCTGTGTGTGTTGTGTGGTGTGATTGTGTGTGATGATAAGGCGTAATGGTATTTTAATCTTGTGCTGCACACACGCTACGACCCGTCGCCCGATCTCTCTCCCTCCCTCTCTCTCTCCCGCCTCCCGTTGTCCCGCCCGCCGCCCCCATACACACACACACACACGACACACACACACTCAGCGACGAGAGCGGTTGCTCCGCGCCCTCATTCGTGTTGGGAGGTGGTATCGCGTTTCGGCAGCTTGCAATCTTGTTGTAGGTATCACGCGTCGGTTTCTTGTACGCCCTGCGAAAGGGTTTTGGAGGTTGATGCCTCGTGAACGTGAGTTGTTTGGCTTTCTTGTCCGCAGCAGCAGAAAGCATTTTCGAATGTTTGAATGAATCAAAGTGGGTCGTCACCGTCGATTTTCTCTTATGCTCCAACACACAGTTGCACGGGGTGCAGAATAGTTTCTCCCCACTTTTTGCCCGGTCTTTAGTAGAAATGTTCGTCGGTAAATGAGATGGATTAGATATTTTCATCTTGGTGTATTTTCTCTATCGTGTGAGCTCCACACATTCACTCTATACAGTGTTGTTTACATTCTGTGATGCGCGAGCTGATGACGTCACGTCAAGACGAGTTAACTTTTTTTTCTCAACTTTGTGTGGAAAAATGCGGGGATTATGCGGCCTTTTGATAAATATACGGCCTTTTGGAAATCTGCGCCATTTTGCTGATTATGCGGTAAATTCTGCGATCGCAGAATCGCGTTTTTCTGGAGGATCTTGGCAATGCATCCCTCGCCATAAAACAGCAGCAGACTTCAGATAATGGTTAATGGTCCTGCCCTCTACGCCAAATCTGAGATTTCACCATAGGCTGCCTGTTGCCATGGAAATGCATCCCTCGCCATAAAACACGATGTTGTCGTGAATCCTATGCAAATGGTCTAAAACAGCACCAGACTTCAGATAATGGTTAATGGTCCGGCCCTCAACAGCTCTATGTCAATTATGGGGTGTCATAATATGCCGTTCCCATGGAAACGCATCCCTCGCCATGAAACACGATGTCCCCAAACTTCGCTTATATATCACCGGTCTATGCCTCAACAGCTCTACGCCAAATCTGAGGTCTCACCATAGGCTGTTTCCATGGAAGTGCATCCCTCGCCAAAAAACACGATATTGTCGTAACTCCTATGAAAATTGTGAAAAAGTGCTAAAACTTCACATGTGTGCTAACAGTCCAGCCGTGAACATCTACGGGACAGTTTTGAGATTTCTTCAAATGCCGTTGTCATGGCAACACAATGCTCGCCATGAAACATGGTTTTCTCATAACTTCAGTGAAAATGCTCAAAATAGCCCAAAACTTCAAGTTAGTTCAATAGTTTGCATTTCAAATATTCTGCTGCTTTTCCAAGCTTTTTTTACTTTCTTTTCTTCTCTTATCACACATTCAAGCCCCCAGTGTTCATGTATCATTTCAATCTAAATTCTTCACTTTCTTCTTACACATTACATTTCAGCAAAGCAATTCAGCGTCAGCTCTTCAGCATAAAGCATTCCCACTAGCAATTTCTTCAGGAATTGCATTCTCTAGTTTAGTTGTGTTGCCTTAACTTTCAGACTGACACTGTTTTGGCTTTGAGTATAAATAATGTGTTTCTTCTCAGCTTACAATAGATCTGACAATTATTTGTAAGCAACTTGATCCAAGTCTCTGTGCCAGGAAATGTGATTTGCACTGAGACAAACACAGTGGGACTTTAATAGGGAAAATGCTCATCTTGGAGATCGGGTTTATTTAAGAAACACGCACAATCAGGGGAGCTGTTTAGAGAAGGAAAAAGGAGACGGTTGAAATTAAAGTTTGAGGCACATCCTCATTAGGTTAGGTAAGAGACTGTGTGAGAGCTAGATGAAGTGGGAGCTATTGAGTCAAGAAGTGAGAGAAGTTAATAAAGGAGATAAAATCAGCTTCATCCATTAATCTGTATACAAGCCGAGAGCAGGAGAAAGCATCTTCCTGGTTTTCTGCAAGTGCTGGATAAACCCTTTTCATTATTGCACTTGTATTTAGCTACATTATCTCACTGTTTGTTAATAGGTGGTCAAGAAGGATGGACAAACATCAGAGGGAGAAGCAAAGAGCAAATAAGGCCGACACAGGGTTATAGTGATTGGCTAAGCCTGTTAAGCACAAACAACACAGCCAAATAGAAAATTCTGCCCGTGAACCCGGAGCATTTTTATCTTTCTAATGAAGTGACCCCTTTTAACCTCCTCACAACATTTGAAAAGGCTGGATAAAAGTTAGCTGATGAGAAGCACACAACATACACCCAAGGACAACACAAATAGACACTTGCAGTTAGAAAAAACATGCCACTGCTCTTACAATACATATAACACTGCTGCATTACACTTTGGGTAGCCAAATTAATCTACAAATGTTAATGTGGTCAGTAACATCCACACATCTTATGCAGGTATCCTTGCGTAAGATACCAAGGCCCTTATATTCTTACTTGCAGGAGAGCAGAAATATAAAAACCTTAAATAACAGAGCTGTGAGTTTCCCAGACTCCCCACCTCCGACCCCTTCGTCTTTACCGCAGGGACCACTGCTCCCTCGTGACGACACCATGCTCCTGCTTCTGCTCGCCTATGAGTCACTTTCATTGATGTGACATGCTTATGACGGGGTCCAACTCCGTCAAGGAAGCTGAGGAAGTGCAGAGCCAATAAGTTCCATGTTTCCTTTAGGGAGCTAGCTTGGGGTCTGGGGCCTGTTTGAACTCTATGGCCCCGGCTTTTGGAGCCCCCCAAAATGTTAGCATACAAGGGTAAAGGGCTAATCCCCCCAGATTTTCACATACTGGGAGGTGAGGGGGAATACGGAAGTGTGCATGATACAGTTATGTTCCCAGAGAATATCAGAGAGAAATGAGCACAACTGAGCTATTGTTGAAGAAAATGTCATACATTTTATTCATCTTGTTCAGTTGTAATATACAAATGTATGGAACCTCTATTTAAAAAACGAATAGTCCTTTACAGTACATAAAATCACTTTTTGGCAAGTGCACACTGCACATATGGGCATTTATGTGTTTTATTAAAATCAACACTGTGATTATACATTGAACGCATGGCTTAATCTCTGCATATTGCCTTGCAGTAATGTCAGAAGCAGACAAGCTTTGGCTCTGGGTGTACATTTTATGATTAACTTTTCAGACTTCCATCTATATGAACAGAAGAATCAATTTGAACCATCTGCCTGGCTCCTTCACCTCTTTCCCAACAGCCTATCGAAATGCAAATTGTGCAGGCGGATTAAAGTAAAAGCACATTCCCAACTAATGTGCCAGTATGAGCCCCTTTGACTAGAGGTTTTTATTGTTGGTATTGGTTGCTAAGAGATACTTGCTCTCTCATTTTAGGGGTCACAAAAGTAATGCTCCTAATTTGGGTAGGAGAGCGCATCCGTGTAATTACAATAATCTTGGACTTTCCAGAGTTAAATGGAGATGATGCGTCATGAACTTGTTGTACAGAACAGTAGAGAAAGAAGGAGGACACATTCAAGCATTTAGAATACAAACTTAGTTGGTGGGCTTTCCACAACATAATTGTGTTACACATGTGCATTGCTGCTGTGTATTTGCAATTAATTTTCGTTAAGTAGTGCAATTGTTATCGGCTGTGCATTACTGCATATGCGCATCCATGTGTGTACCATTTAACTTTCAGCACCAAGTGTATACAGTATGGCAAAAACCATTCACAAACACAACTGCAGGCCTCATCAAGCTGATTGCCAGGCAATACATCCCACCGGCTACATAGATCTACTCATCTTCCGCAAACATTTTCTACTCAACTTCACATCCCTGGAATATTTTCACAGTTATAAACCACATACAGAAACAGAGCTGAGGTGCACTCTTCCCTGGGCCATAGTGAATATAATTTGCATGTTAAGCATTAGCTTTCATCCAGAACAGCTATCAGTAAGAGGGCATGCATGGGTTCACAGGATGTTGCAGTATTGTCGACCAGAATTGTGTATTATCTGCGTACTAAAAATGCAAATCATACTCTGAGAACAAAAATGAAAGATATACCTGAACCTGAACCGGAACAATGACGGGAGAAAAGAGGCATAGACTTTTCTAACACTGAAACATGAAATGTAAGGGTTACGTGTATTCTGTAACTTGTTTTTTTCTTTTGTTATTTTCAATAAAAGTTTTTCATTGAAATCCTTTTGAGGGCAACATTGCAGTTAACTTCCTTATGAGTTGTGTGTTGATTATTCTCCAGAAAATAATCCAACTTCTTACTGCATGTCAACATTTTTGGTGTTTTCCTATTCTTCATTGTGCTTCTCCATACAGTATCTGGCATTTGTGGTCCTACAATATCATTTAGATTTAGACAATAATGTGACAATGTATAGAATGAAAATAGAAATCAGAGTTTAAATGTGGCTAAAATGTCTTGCCTTGTTCCGTTGAAACTTGTTAAACTATACAGTATCTAACAGGCCCCATGCTTGTGCCCTGTGGTCAGATATTGTCTTCCTTCTCATGCTTCTGCCAGACTAAAGACATCAGAGATCTCTGTGATAAAGTTCTTGTGATGAGGTGTTTCAGGTACTTCTTGCGAGTCCAACAATCCTGACTGAAAAGAAATGAAGAAAATAACTGTTACTTTCCTTCCTTTCACACTACAAAGGTGTCCACCACGTCCTACATGTTCAGATGTTCAAACTTGAACCCTTAATTGTGTATTTAGTATTAGTGTTCATATGAAACAAATATTGGTTTCCATTCATTTTAAACAGCTGGTGTCACTGTAAATTAATTGTATAGGCATAAAACGATGGTAGAAAAGGTAATCTTACAATACAGGTCAACCTGATATGTATCAAAAAGAATGGCCATTAGCGTTGGGTGTAGTGCTACTAAAGGATGGGAGTCAAAATGTTATATCACTTAGTTGAAAGCTTTTCTGCCGCGTAAAAGCGTTTCTACTTAAATATATGCTCATTAGAAAGATAAACCTTGCTGATGCATATGTGACAGAGGTTAGGTTCAAAACTTTAAGGAGCCAATGCAGATAGCTGAACAAACTTTACATTATACAGCAGAGTACAGTCAAGTGGAAAACTTTTGGTTGGATAGGTAATCCTGAAGAGCGCAGATATGTAAAGCATCTCTTTCCTCAATTTAATTGGGCCCACTTCCAAAAGAGGGTTATTTCAGATCAAATAGCTGAGAAAAATGTCTATCATATTCTTTGCACACTTGAAAACATAACAACCAAAAGATGACAGCATTATATAAAAAAACATTTTCAGAATGAGGAACTCCTCAACAACCCAAGAGTATAGATACTATGTTTGTACAGTCTGTTAAAACATTGTACAGCATCTCCAGCATGAGCAAACTACCATTACCAACAATGCCAGCAAATGATGTTTTATTCCAGTGTTGGGCACAGAGTCAAATGCCCTTTTGTTCCTGATGGCAGGGTTATTTGCCAGATTCACCTCTGCGTGGTAGAAACTGACCTGACAGCCAGCAGCTCTTACTGGAACAATATATTTTGGCCACTGACAGAAGTAAACAATAGCAAGACACTTTTACAGTACACCAAGGACCTTTAGTATTTGTCAAACTCAGTTGAACATTTGGTGTATGATTTAAAGGAACATTTTTGAATATGAGAAAGATAGAAATGGTGTCAGACACTTTAAAACCAATGCGACTGTTTTTGAGCTCTCAGTACAACATTTTTTAGAACATGATTTTGAAACCGAGCTGCATCCTGCGCATAATGAAAAATGTCAAGGATGTTCTTCTGTCTAATCTCAAACATTAACACACTACAATTACTCGGCCTTAACATGGGTAGTGCAAATTTCACTGTTGTGTGCCAGTTAGCACAACTAATATGGCCTTTATATCCAATGTCCCACGTATAAAATCTCTCTAGATAATACCTACAATCTAGTCTCACAGTCTGTGCTTATAGTATTTGGTGATTTTTATTTTAGACATAGATTGATACTGTAGATACTCCTACAGGGGATAACAGTGGTTTTGCTTATAATGAGAAGGCATACAATGCCTGTTGAAGTGCTATGCATACGGTGATGTCCACTAATGACAAAGCAGCCTACCAGCGGATTCAAAGATCCGGCCAGAGCTTTGAAGTGAGTAATTACTCTCTTCTATCTAGGGAACCTCAGAGTAGACATGCATCACTCATTTACTAAAGAAGGGAAAAAAATCTAAATGGCTCACAATGGCACCCAGGAGCAGTGTGCAATTAATTGATAAACGCCAGGACGTGATGTCCCATCAGATAGTATGGACGTGCTGCAAAAGAGTGCGCTGGGGCGTGAATCAAAGACTGAAAAATGCATTAAGAGAAAGTTAGTGAAATGCCATTAACCTACCAAAGCCCTCAACTGATAGTGGAGGGCAATACCGTGAGTTTTAAATTGCACCAAGCCCTCGAGATTATGGCAAAGTCTGTAAGTCTTCCATGAAAGGCTGCAAACCCGTTTTGATTGCTTCTGACACAGGCACATGAGGTTCCATCATCAGGACTTTGAATCTGAAAACCATCATTAGGGATGTGGTAAATGTGTTTTGACCGAGTGATTATTGTATATACACGTGCTGATTTATAATCAGATCAAAAATATCATTCTTTGCTTTGGTTGGCCGTACTGTAAATACTGTGCGTATGCCAGCATGACTACATGTTTCCCATAATAAAGCTAGTATTAGTATTTTCCCAAAGGGCCCCCTCAATAAAGGTTTGAATTCCTTTTCTAGGCAGTGAACAACAAATCAACAGACTTGGCAAAGACAAGAAGCTCTCCCATTTTACAGGAATTTGGTTGTCGTGCACATACAAAAACACATGTTTAAAAAAGTACTCATCCTCCCACAAATAAACACACGCAAAGACACACACATCCTCCCCTTCTCGTCTTGCTGTAGAGATTCCCCTGGATTTGATTAATCTCCCCGTCAGGGGGAAGTTCTTGTGTTTAGGTCTACACAGGCAGGTTGCCCACTCCACATCTGGAAGCTCTAGCACTGCCATCTCCATACACACGCACACAAATACACAAACACACACACACACACACACACAGACTAAAAGGCTGCTGCCGCCAACACACCAATCACCAAAAAAGCTTTCTCCCATCATACACCTCCCACACACATTTGCTACCTTTGTTTTCCCTTCTGTAACTAATTATTTGTGGGATTTAAACTATCCTTAGATGTTGATTTAGGTCTCTTCTCTCTTTCCACTATCTATTGGAATTCTTAAGAGGAAGCATGTGTCTTTTATATTGCTAGGTCCCTTTGGTATTGACAATTGCTTTCTCAAGGATAAGGCAAAATCAAAATGTATTAAAAGGAATTGTCTGCTGGAGAAAGCCACTTTAAAATGTTTGTGTCTTTAAAGAACAATCCATCCGGAAAGACTAATGGGTAAACAGTTATTGCTCCTGTACGTTGAGTTTAGTTCTTTAGTGTATTTCTAATTTCTCCAAACTGATACACTTCTTTGACAGAGCCAGGATTACTGGACATGTGACTGTTAACTAACCAAATACCGACATTTGGGAAATGATGTTGCACAATGAATAGTTTCAATTTAAAAACATATAGTTCATTGATTGTGGGTCATTCATGTTTGAGGGAAAATTGCAATGAAGCCAGACACAATTACTTTCTGTGAACACACCAATACTGCAGCTCTTTTGATAATTGACCTGCAAACGTGTAATGTATTTCACAGTGAGCATTAAACTCTGCTTTATGCAGATGTGATAAAGTTTGGAAAAGCTCAAATGTGTTTAATATTTATACATTAAAGCAAGGCCTGCTGTTTTTGTCCTCTATTCTTTGTGTTTGGGTATAAGGCCAAACACTCGTTCCCATGGTAGCAATGCGATAAAGCCATTATTTTCCCCAAAAAGCTCAGTCTTACTGCTCAACTACTGTACAAGCCTTGTGCAGACCCTAAACACATACAAAATGTGTGTTTAGCCGCCAAAGTCCTTGTATCGAAAATGTAGACAATAACTTACACTGAAAGCAATGTCTTCAATGTAATAAATCACAATCGTCAGAAGTCTTGTAGCGGTGTTTCAACGCCACACTGTATTTACGGATCAGACCTTTAAGGAGTTAACAGGATTCTGTCTGAAATGGATGTATATAGTATGTGGTATGTCGGTGCCAGGAACAGGCTTACTCCTCCTTTCTTAGTAAATGAAAGCCAAGTGAACTTGAATATAGTGTAGGAGATGAGCTGTGCTGAGGAAATCAAAGCATGCAGTGAAATAAAGTAAGAGTAAAATTGTTTTATGTTTGGAGCACTTGCTTTTAAATTCACCCAATTGCAGTTGTTTACTTACAAACTGAGGAAAATTTCTATCTTGTGAAATCAAATCAATTTCCGTAACTTTTGATACTAAGACTAGCGGTATATGTGAGGTGTGTGATATTGTGAAAGTTGGCTCATTGGTCGGTATAGCGTCTCATATATACTTTTAGTGAGTAATTTATAAAACCAATTATTAGGCATTATTTAGATTTGATGGGCTATGAAGGGTTTTAAAACGTACAATCATTTAATTGAACCAACAAGTCCATTGTTTCATTATTACATTTTTCTTTAACATTCATTAAAAAGTTGAGGATGAAATAAAAAAGACATTTGAAAATGTGCTAAGGGGTTTAACATGTTAAAACAAAGCGTTATCATGTGCTTGCTATTTTATTGTTAGCACTGACCATTATTTTGAATAGATAGAAGAATAATGTGTCTTTTGTGCGAATAGTCAGTCTCATTTTGCATTGCAACTCTTTGAATGTTCATATGGCGTCCCAGAGTAAGACAGCAAATGTATGACACATTGGTTGAGAGAGCGGCCTGTTCTGGCTGGTCCACTTTGACCTTTTTTGTAAGCGAGCGAGACAGGCCACCTTTCATTCCCAGACACTTCGTTAAGTCAACTTCCTCTCTCCCCTCAGACCAGAGTGTTATTGTAAAGTGTCACTCGGAGCTGTCAGAGACAGCAGAGGTTGTTCTGTTACTGCATGTGTGTGTGTCTATGCATGCCTGCTTTGTGTGTGTGCGTGTGGGTGTCCCACAGTCTGTCCATATATCTTCCCAAGTGGTTTCTAAGAAGTTGTGTTGGGAGGGGTGTATGAGTGTGTTTTTGTGGTCACAGAGGGCGCCTGTCTGAATGTCAGCTGTGACATGACACTGCCACTCAGTGGACTTATGCCAGATTGCATCATGAATAGATGAAGAGAGTTTTTGAAACTAAGACTAATAAACAGATTTGTATACATATGTGAAGCCATTTTTAATCATATCAAGTCATCTGTGTATTAAGGAGCAGAAGGAACAGTGAAAGGCAACTGAAATAGCTTAAAGCGACCTGTAATTGAGTGTTACATTAAAAAACAAAAAATATTTTTTCCGATACTCATTGGAAACGATTTTACTGCACAGGCAAAGTTTTTTTTGACAAAGGTAAAACTTATTTTACACTCTATTTGAAAGAATTGTCCATTATTCATTTAGTCAACGCATTTAATCTAAGCTTAGAAGTGAAGATCAATAGCAATCTGAAGTGTGTACGGTAAATATGAAATTATGGTTCAGCAGCAGCTGGTTTGCCTATAGCTCATCACAGTTGTTTTCAATCAATTCCAACCGTGGATTATTTGTAAGGTATACACGTTTGTTATATCTCACAACTTTAAGACATGGTGCAGACCTGAACACAAGCTGCTATTTTCACACAGCCTTTTTACTTTCTCTTAAAGAGACTTATTGTGTATTAAAGAAGTATGCAGGTAAACGACCAAAGACCTTATAGAACAATATAATAATGAATAAATGTGGTTAGTCATTCAGGGATCGTCAATGTGTTCCAAAAAGGTCCCAAGACTGGACAAAGGGGGATATTCTACAAAATGAGGATTTATAAACGTATATGTATAAACCGTACACAAACTAATGGGCAAAACAACTCATAAGGGACTGCAGGTTGATTTAGGGGCTTGGGGTCATGTTATCACCACGAAGTTGTGAAGAAGCAGGCTCTATGATAGTAGGCAAGTTTTGTTACCTTTAGCAACAGACCAGGCTAGATGTTACCATTCTTGATGCCAAGTGAAGCTAACCAGCTGCTAGGGAAAGTTTCATATTCACTGCACAGACCTTAGCACTCTTGATCTCCTCATCTCACTTTTGAAAAATAATGCAGACATGAACACTGATTGTTTTAATACATATACATTGAACGCTCCAACACTAAAAAGGTTTGCTGGTTGAATTTAAAGCAGTACACTTTTGAGACAAAGGATATCTGATGCCGTTACGACAGTGGAATTTTGATAACAACCCAATTATCACAAAGTGCTGCAGCTATCAGAGTATGACACCACTGAGGACATTTTTAGAAGATAATAGTTCTCTTGATTTTAATTGCCAATGTGAGCCAACTTTGCTTTGAACTTTGAACATGCCTTTCACCATGAAGTCACCCCCGATTTGTCCCCAGGGTGCCTTGGGCGGAGAAGGTTATGAGAGCGGACGGATCTGTGGACAAATGAAGGTGATGACACAGACGGACCCAGCAAGCGCCAGAGACAGAGGGAGAGAGGGGAAACAATGTAGTAAAAGAGATGACAATGTCGATAAAGTGAAATTGGAGATCAAGCCAACAGATGGTGGAGCAAAGAATGTGACCTGCCAAGTTGCTTGTGGCACTCCAAGCACGGATAGACGGATACGTACAGTCGTGAGATAAAAAGGGAGGGAGAGTGGGAATGACAGATGCACAGCGGGAAGAGTGACAGGGGGGGGAAGGAAGAGACAGCGAGATGAGAGGGAGGAAGTGAGACTACAGCACAAAGGCAGGAGATGAGTGGGCAAGAAAAGTGGGGAGATCTGTGAAATCAAAATATTAAAGTGCATGGAGATAGAGGGAGATGGTGAAAACGAGCGAGGAATTACAGTAACAGAGGGAGTTTAGGAGAGCCAGACGATAAAAGTGGAAGAGGGAAGCAAGAGAGCAGGGGAGAGGCCACAGCTTGCCTTCCTCCGATTCAGATGTGGAACAATAGCTGCCCATCAGTCTGTCAGCACCTAGAGGCGCAGAGGGAGTGAGAAGGTAGGAGTGACACGGAGCTAGCATAAATGCACTATTGTCTGTGCATGACTCTCCACCATGCCAAATCACACTTGGTTTCCTATTAAAAAGTTCTAGCACCATGAGTAACGGCTTGGACTTGGGGACACTGTTCTCTCGTAAGACCTGTAAACAGACAGAATGAGCAGATGCATATAAACTGTGCATGTGTCGTGACTGAGGCCCACACATGCATCACAGTCCAATTCCTGTATTCTTGTAAGAGATATTACAGATGCGATCATAGCACATATTTATCCGTAGGCACACACACAAACAGACACAAACACGCACATACATATTGAACAATGAGGTCCTCTAATGATTTCCAGTACTTTCCTCGAAGCCCTTTTTCAATATAAACTCGTATTGTCTCTTGACAACATCCATTGGATCAACTAACAGTGGGAAACTATTGGAATAAACATTCAGGGATATACAACAAGCTCTCTATGACAGCAGCGTGTCTGTCCAAATCTGTGTCTCGGTTTATATTTCTTTGTGTGTGTGTGTGTGTGTGTGTGTGTGTGTGTGTGTGTGTGTGTGTGTGTGTGTGTGTGTGTGTGTGTGTGTGTGTGTGTGTGTGTGTGTGTGTGTCAGAACTTTGGGAAAATCATCACACGACCAGCCACAGATACAACCCCAATTTGAAATAAAATGCATACTGTATATACGTGTATGCAATACAATGTACAGTTATCCACACACAAATCTGTACATTTCACTGGTAGAGCATTATGTGCCCACTGAGTGTTGGCTGTTGCTAGACCAACTTTTGACCTCTGTAAGGAAGGAAACAGCGCTGTAGTAGACTACACAATAAAATTGAAATCCCATAGGGAACATCTAATGGTCACAGCGGCTGACCCTTAAACAAAAAGGCCACATTTCTGAACAGCCAGACTATGATGGATGTCATTTGGCATGCCTCCTGGAACTCCACATTATTCAGTTTTATTTATATTGACACATCTATTTGGTGAAGATAAGATTTTAAGCCAAATCAACTTACTTTGAATATACTATAAAAAGTGTCAGATTATGTATTTCTTTTACTAAAGAATGACTAATTGAATAAATTGTTATGTGAGCATGTGCTTAGTGTAGTTTACTCTGTCTTTGAGGACAAAACAACTTTATTAATGTCCTCTATTTGAAACTGCTAATTACAGCATTGATAGATATTATCTCTTTACACATTTCTCAGTGATACATTTTGCAAAATAACTTTCTAACCTTAAAACATCTCACAGTAAGAGCTAATTTTTTATTTTTTAACATGCTCTTTTGATACCGCTACTGCTTACTTTGAATTGAAAAGTAAGCTTTTTATGTCATTGTGTTGAGAGACCAGTCACACAGTCATAGTAGTCAGTGCTGGTTATCAACATTGCTGACCTGACTTTCCAAGGAGAATCGGTCTCCACATAAATTAATGTTTAATCTTCTTATAAACCACACTTTCTAAAAACAGGAAAACAATGGCTAGGAGTATTTCAAAAATAAAAAGAAGAAAGCGGTTAGAAATAATACTAATATATAAAGGTTTGATTATTGAAGGGCTGTATACAGTAGGCCACAGAAAGACTCAACAATGCTGGGCGTTACACATTTAGAATGCAGGTTACTGACTGTTGAGCGTTGTACAACAACGCAAACACAACAAATTACGTGAACAAATTAAATGCATACACAAAGTTTATTACGAAAATCGCGAACAAGAAACCACAACCTTAATCATAGTCACCACAGAAAGTAGCTGTGGATTTACTCAATNGCTAGGAGTATTTCAAAAATAAAAAGAAGAAAGCGGTTAGAAATAATACTAATATATAAAGGTTTGATTATTGAAGGGCTGTATACAGTAGGCCGCGAGTGAGGTTGTACTTGTTTTAACACCACAGAAGACGTTATGATGTTTATAACAGCAATTATATGGAGCCACTGACCTAAAATAATGCACAGCACAGGAGCTACAGGCGACTGGATATTTATAGCAAGTGCTAATTCATTTTGACCCAACAAACAGCAAAAATAATATATGATATTAATAGCTTACTAGGCCACAGAAAGATTCAACAATGCTGGGCGTTACACATTTAGAATGCAGGTTACTGACTGTTGAGCGTTGTACAACAACGCAAACACAACAAATTACGTGAACAAATGAAATGCATACACAAAGTTTATTACGAAAATCGCGAACAAGAAACCACAACCTTAATCATAGTCACCACAGAAAGTAGCTGTGGATTTACTCAATACTATAGCTGTGAGCTAAAATGATGGTGATGCAGGGACAACAACCATTACTGTGCAAATACAGTCTATGTACAAATATAAAATCTTGCTCATACATCCTTCTAGCTGCATCCCTTGGCACAGGGCATCTCGTAAGACAAACACATGTTTCTGAGGCAGTGCTGTTTGTTATGAGTAACGTTAGCTACAGTAGCAAGCCACACACAACATGCTGATACAGTGTTTACGAGCCTCCCTCTGCTCATTCAGACAGAATTTAGAACATAGATATCACCCTGACAAGTTCTTAATAGTTATCTTTTCATTAACTGAATTCAATGATTAGAAAGAATTTACCCTTATACTACAGGCTGATATTCAGAGTCACTTTGAAGCTGTTCTTGTTGCATTATCCAATTAACCAGCAACATTCAAGTGATTGCAGTTATCTTACAACATGCTGAGAATAAAGGAGAAAACCTAAATGCTGCCCTACCTATAGCTTCATCAGTGTCTCGATGAATACTCTCCCAAAGTCATTTTGACAAGGTAATTATTTAGAGCACCAGGTAAAGCTTATGACAAACCATTAGTTTATTTGACTTCAGCCCACTACATGTGAAAACATGGCTTTTCTGTGACCTGTTAATGTGGTACAGTTATTAGTCTGGCTTTAGCCCAGCTCTGCACGAACATACTTAGTTCATTTCTACACGTAGATCTGCTCACGGTGTGCTGTGTTCAAAGGCAGGGACAATGTGGTTCTAGTTAGGAAGGGAAGCTGGGAGACAAAGAAACAAGAGAAAAGAGAGCGGCCTATGGAAATGTTCCCTTAAATCAACATGTTGGAGCACACTTTACTCGATGATTTTGACATACAGAACTTTAAACAGTGTAAAATAAATATCTGCAAATGATAAAGGAGCACTTTGGGGTTTATCAGTCCCGCGTGTGAGTGTGAAGAGTTGAGCGAGGAGAGTGGTCGCTCAGTTTGTTTATGTGTATTTTGATGTATATATGTGTGTCGTAATGCGAACTTAGAGGTGGAACACTAAAGCATTTAGTCATATGTTTGTCTGCCATGCAACCATGCGTCTGCAAGGGGCGTGGTGGGGGTTGGGGAGCTAAGTGACAGTGGTTTCTTGGGCGTGTTTTTAGGACGAGGATGTATAAATATCCGTGAAAAGCCACATTTATAGAGCCAGCCAACCAGCTAACCAACCAGCCAACCAGTCACACACAGTGCCAGACATTCCACAACCCTCATTTCCCCTCACATTTCCTCTGTTTTCTCTTTTACTAGAAACAGCAAATCGCTTTGATTTTATATCAACTTGTTATCTGCTCCATTAACAAGCAAATGAAAAACATTACAAGCTGTAGTTGCTGGCTCTCCATTACATATGCTCTTTGAAGTACATGTTTTCTCATAAAAAAACAACAACATCCTTCTCAATAAATCATATAGCGGCAGTCAAAAAAATCTCAAATGAAAGTCATAATATGAAGCTTGTGCCACTTTGTTGTCAAAGGAACAACTTACTTTCTATTCAGACTAAGCAGTTACATAAGGCCCCGTCATGTATGTTTAACATAATAGAAAATAATAGCCCATAGCTTAGAAGAACACAACACAAGTAGAAAAATATGCGTACAACTTTCTGTAGGTCACTGGTGTAAAATCAGCCCTCAGTCCACATTACCATATTTTGAGTTAAAGCAGACCAAGCACACCAGTCAGTCAACCATTCTGCTTTGCCATGCAGACTTTCCATCTGTACATTCTCCCCTATCTGACAGACATACATGGAGCAGGAAGGGTAGGATGTTCGCTCAAGAGCAACGATGGTTTTCACGGTCACAGACCACTGCACAGGACCCCATAAATGTCATTCTGCCTGGTGGGAGGAGGGGACGAAGACGGGGAGCTAAAAACAGGATCACCCCTGCGATAATGGGTTCCACAGCCGCTGCACTGAAACCACCTGCAGGTTTAAATCAAATCCCACCATCCCTTACCCCAACATTGGTGTCATAAACAGAGATTGAACTGCGAATGTCTGGCGCTCAAACCAACATGCCCTCACACTTAGCATTTCTGTAATTTGGAGATGTATGGCAGTGGGGAGAGGCAGGGTTTGTGGTGGGGTTACTCCTCAGGAGGAGTACAGTTCCAAACCACATCGGTGTCGCACAACCATGTTGTGGACAGCCTGATCCTGGTTAGTGTTGGACATAATTACAGCTAGCAGCAATCAGACAGAGTAGGGAACCTCTGTAAGATAACCCGGTTCTGGTATCGGAGGAATTGGGGTTTTCCTTTTGGAAACGTCAAGGTCGGATCGTGTTTCTGTTTGTGGAGATGTCTCGTTAGTGAGCGACACAGTAGGGGTAATCAAAACTCATAATTCTATGTGATTTATGGCCACTTTGAATCTGTTTGGCATGGGCAAGCATGCATCACAATAGTGGAAGTAGATGAGAAGGCCTAGAGTTGTTTTATCAAAGGAAATTACGGTTTCGGTGAAAATAAATATTTTAGTTCATAGTGAATTGTCTGGGGTTTCAGTGTGCTGACATTGTGCAGTGACATAGTGGTTGAAATTGGCTGGTAGGGTAAAAAAAAAATCAGCCTGGCTATTTGCCAAGTTTTTTCATCTGTAGGCAAATATGCATTGGCTGTTATCAACGAGTGTGCCTTTATGTTTATTTATCTACATCTCAGCCTGACGCTGATCATTAAACCACAGCGATTATAATCAGAGGTGCTAATGGTTACTGATACACAGCTCTTTTAGCAACCTGCTCTGTACACACACAAAAACAAACACTTTGAGAAACACACACATACACACATGCAGCAACATATACACACAGAGTCTGGCAGGGCTAATCCAAACAGCAGGGCTGCTCACTTGGCTTCCTCGGGTGAAGCTGGTGTCAGTGGCCTGCTGCCCCGAGGGCACCAGCCTATCTTTCTGCCTGCAGGACCTGAACGGACCTCCAAGCCCCGGGGGCATGCTCCTCTCCTCCATACCCAGCCACCAGCCTCTTTCTGCTGCATTATTGATGAGCTTCTCTGCTCGGCTGCCTGTACTGTGGAAGAATTTTGCTGTAACATACTCTGTGGCTAGAAAAAGTTGATATTTATTTGGAGAATTATACATAGGAACTACAGCAGCGTATGTATGTATGGATGGAAGGATGGATGTATGGATGGAAGGATGGATGGATGGATGGATGGATGGATGGATGGATGGATGGATGGATGGATGGATGGATGGATGGATGGATGGATGGAAGGAAGGAAGGATGGATGGTTAAGAAAGCAAATCTAAATAAGAAAGCATGAGTGATTTTGGCCCATACTCTCTGCCCATTAGGCTGGTTTAGTAAAACAGTGTGTGGCGTGAAATCAAACTGTGGGTCATGGATGGAAAAGGCTGATATGCAGCCTGCCTCCTTTTCTAACACCACTCATGAGGACTTAAACACTTAAAGAAAAAGTCAGCTCCATATCACCACAACCATATCCAGAGGAAAGAAGAAAAACTTCAGAAGGAATTTCAAAGGAAACTTTGTACTTAAGTCTGCATCCTGTGCGGGATGGAAATTGAAAGAGAAGTGTATTCTGCAGTGTACAGGTACTCTAAACTGGTCTGAGAAATTGAACTTGTAAATGCATGTAGGAAAGATGACGTGTGAGGGTTTTGTCTGAGAGAAAGTTAACTTCCAGCCAAAAAAAACTGCAACCCTGGGAGCCTTTAACTTGCAGGGATACCATAAACCCTCCTTTTTAAAAGCCATAAATCAACGAGAGTAGACAGTACTTTTCAAATAAATACCGGACTCAGGAGATGCGGGAGCAGGGTGGGGGATAAGGGGCAGTTAAGTGCTGGCAGAGGAGTGTGGCTGTGATGACATCATGGTATGAAGTAAAAAAATCACCTACAATCATTTGGGACCTTTGAATTGCTCTATTATTTTTATTTTAGGGTTAAGATGTGGAGTACACACATTATTTCAATTCCCAGTGATCTGAATGTTAGGGGAGTTGGTCCTGTCAGGGGGCAGCTTTACACAATGCTTACAGGTTAATCATTTATCTAAATGAATGAAACCTTGTTTTGGTATCATACCCACATTTCTCAATTTAGATAAAGGTTCTCAGATATACAAACTCTATATGTGGGCACTCTTTGCTTCTCTGCTGATTTGTAAGGTGGGTATGCAGCGATTCTCTTGCTACTTTAAACAATATAATATGCCGGATATTTGGCAAGTCACTCAGTGGCAATAAAAGTGTGTTTAGTAGCCTATATAAATTATTGTTATCAAATAAAAACCGAAATTTAGGGTATAGCCCACTCCTATTATTTTATCATTTGACAACTCAACTGAGCATTCAAAGAGTAAAAAGAACCGTAAGGAACCTATGTTTACTTTTCCTAATTAATATAATTTGATTTGACCTTATATATACATTTATTTAAGGGTATCTTGGTCTTTTCACCTTCTTTGAGTCTAAATGTTACCTTTGTGCTCCATTTAAACCCCTAACTGTCTGGATGAGGGAATGTGTAAACTGTCTTCACTCTAGAGACCACACGCTCAAACTCTCAAAACCAGTCAAATTACAGAGGGGTTTCCCTTTTGAAATGAGGGATAGCTTATCAGCAGGGGATCAGTTAAGATCAGAGGTAAATGGGCAGCAAGCAGGGGGTACCACTCCAGGCAAATAGAAGACACTTGCAAAAACACTAGCGCAAGGTCTAATCTGATATAGATGGAGGTAAGAGGAGAAGGGGGGAAGGAAGAAAGTGTGCAAATCAGTTGGGTTAAGAAGCGTAAGAGAGCAACAAATATGAAAGAGAAAAACAGAAGACGTAGCAGGGAGGAGGATTAAGTAACATGAGAAGGAATAAAAGTCAGAAGACATGAGAGAATTTCACCGTAATACATTTCTCTGCTGTTTTGCTTACAGTCTGTGAGATTATGGTTAAATGACAACAGCAGCCAAGCTCTCTATAACCTGATTTTTAGGGAAGGGAAGTGGTTTTTTTCTGTGCACAAGGCCCAGCGTTGCATTCTGCAGTTAGCTTCAGCAAAGCTTGGCTAATGCTGCCTGTCTTTGTGATTCCTGGTGCTGTTTGTGGGCAGAGAGCCTGGAGACTGGAGCTGTCAGTGCCTAGCCTGAGACGCCAGCTCGCTCCCCTTCTCTCGCCCACCCGCAATTTCTCTGGCTCCCTCCATCCCCCCCCTCTTCACCAACCCCTGCCGCTGCCTCAGCTTCCCCAGTCCGCAGGCCAGCACGGCTCCTGCAAACCGCTGTTTTGACAAGTGCTTTAGACATAATGTCACAGGGAACCCCCCGGCCTGCCAAAAATGCTAACTAACCATAACACTAATTAGTCAGTGGGAGAATGGGTTTGGAAATGGTAGCTTGAACAGTGAGCGGTGCTTGTGGCGGCCATTGTGGGGAGAATTGGACCCCATCCTGATTGACTGAGGGAAAAGAGGCCAAGATGAGAGAGAGGGGAAGGGAGGTAGATGGAGGGCCAGGGTGGAATTTCAGGGACTCGATTTCCCTCATTCAAAGATGTCAGGGTGAACAGCAGGGCTTTCAAGGGGTGGGCTCAGTTATGCACGGTCTGTCCCTGGTGTGCTCCCCTCCCACTTATCTCCAATAGCATCAGTGTCAGCGGGGTAACGTCTCCCATAACCTTTTAATGGTTTCATCGCCCATGTCCCCAAGACATTTTAGAACGCAAATAAAGTTATTTCTCTTGTTACTCAGAGGTTTCTCTTTTCCTGTGGGTGTTGACTCAGTAGGCCCTTTTGCACAAAAGATTAGAACATGGATAAAGTATTAACATTGTTGAATCATAAGAATATTGTCGAAAAATATCCATGTGTTTTCATGTCATTTGGATGGCTGTTAGTTTTGCCGATAAAAGTTAAAAGTATTTGCGAATCTTGGTAATATGTACAGAGAATCAAGGACATAGTTGTACTTATTGTTTTCCCCCGGATGATATGTACAACAAGCAGTAAATATCTCCTAGAAAAAGAGCAATTGTAAAACATGTGCAGAGAAGAGGAGTAAGGAGAGTGCCCTGCAGCTGCTAAAAACAGCAAACACATGCAGTCAGTAGAGTATGACAGTCTGAGTGGCCCCTGTTGGCCAAATGAAGAAGACAATGGAGGGACTGACCCCGTCTCTAAGCAGTTAAATTATGTCTCCAAGATTTCAAAATGCTGTGTGGCTTACCAAAAGAAATGTCCCCTGCAAGTCATCTTTATGGGCGCACTGAGCCTATTTGCTTGGATTGGCTTAGTGCAGTGAGGGAGGTCACAGACAGGAAACAATGTAGTCAATTAATTCATATTTATCACACATTAAGCCAAGAATAAATTAGATCTTGAAGATACATTTCTGCGAGAAAATGTATGTTAAAATACCAAAGATCAATAAACAATCTTAAAGAATATTTACAGATAAGGACATTATATCTAGGAGTTCAAAAACCCCAGAAGTACACCTACATGTAAGAATATAGATGTGTGGTTCTTTCACAAATTATTCATCATAATTAAACCTTTTAGAGAAAAATCAAGCAAGGAATATGAGCGTGTTTAATGTTTGAAGCTGTGGGAGGTTTCGTGCTTGTGGTTTGGTTAAATATGCAACCGCTACCGGAGTTTATTGTTGATGGCATGAGCTTGGTCTTTAAAATGAGCCACAGCGCAATCGTGTTACTCATCCAAAGGGCTCATCAGTGTCTCTTCCTGACTGTGAATTGGAATATTCAAATCTTCAAATAAACTGTCCGAATCAAAGGCGCCTGAGTCATTTGTGCAAGGAGAGGGAACAGCTAAGCTTAAGTTTAGTTGGAAAATGAAAAAAGAACCTGGAAACTGTGAGCAGTGTTGAACTGATATACATAATGATATAAATTATAATTAATACACATATACACAATAACATACACTATCACAAATCTGAAGCAGACATTACTTTTCTAATTTATGGTAAACATGCATAAACCATTCATTCCATTAGTCTGAGCCAAGATATTATCTTAGTAAAACACCTAGTAAAATAATACATTCTCATACTACATTTGTATATGCATAGCCATTATCTAAAATCCATGGGGTGGATTCAATAGGATGTATTTCATAACAACAGTTTTCGCTGTAGAAAAGCACAGTGATTTTAAAAAAAATGATGGGACTGACGGAAATAAAATGTACAAACCAGGGCCACACTTTCTTTGTTAGGCAACGCTGAATGAAAGCCTGAAACACTTACTTGTATTCAAATACACTTGCACAGTGATATTGAACGCATGTGATGTCCGTGGACTTTGGAGAGTGTCTTGAATATGTATGTGTTTAACTGAGAAGTAAAATAGAGTTATCACGTCCTGATTCAGAGTCAATCGAAAACTATGTGTTGTCAAATTGTCATTATGATGTGAGATCATTGTTTTTTTTATCCTTGAAATTAAGTTAGGTTTAATTAAGTTAGGGAACAGCATAATAAAAGCCACAAACAGCAAAAGAACAGGCAAGGTATAAGGTAAATGTGACCTGGCTTTACTGATGTTGTTTGTGCTTCTTGATAATGTAATAGTAATTCATTATTAAGTAATAATCATAAATTATGGTATCATTAAACCTTTAATCAATCGAGATAAGGAGGGTTGCTGCTCCAGATAAGTTACTTACTGCCAGATTGCAGGACTACTACAGAGTCTCTGACATACCACTTTCCTAATTGTAAGCTACCATAGGTCAGCCCAGCACTTGTTCTAAGGTCATTTCTTCAGCAACAATCTTTCAGGACATGACTGCAGGCATCACTTCCTTTAAGCTGAGAAACAACCCACCATGTTGTTTCCTCCGTAACTTGAACCACATGAGAATGGAACTGAAGGATCAAGTATGGCTAAGGGTCATCCCCACAGTGCCTTATTAGTGGAAAAAGGTCATTAGTGCAACAAAGAAAAGCTTTAGTGTAAGCAACGAAACTCGAAAAGAGCAAAGTTACATCATTGTACAGGCTTAAAGCATTAGACTGGATTCTTTCTCAAGAGTGCAAGGTGCCTCTGAATCGTCTAGCATGAACAAGGACCACAACACATTTCCAGCTAACAGAGCAACTTAATGTGTTGGTGTATGTCTGTATGTTTTGATATCATGATGATTTAAACGAAGATAAGGAACATAGGCTATAGCCCGTGTTTTAATATGAATCAGCATAGAAAGCCTGACAAAGCTTCAACTTCTGAGAAGCTTTCTTTACCCTTGAAGTAGTATCTAGTGACATTTGTTAGCACATCCATGGGTGCAATACAAACAGGAACAGCTAACAGCTCATTCAACACAATTTAATCATGCAAATGGGCCTAAATGTTACCAAACATGACGTTAGACCATCAATATACACACTAATGCAGATTTGCATTTATATTCAGAAACACATGCACATAGAGTGCCACAGTGAAAACCCGGAACTAAGTTAGCATTTTACCACTTCCGGTTCCTCATCATAAATCTAATCAATAGATTTATGATCGATAGATTTATGATTCGAAAATGATAAAAGTAGGGTAGACGTGGATATTATCCGGCTGAACAAAACGTGATCTGTCTCTTTTATTCGAGTCCACCACAGACCTTATTTCGAGCTATTTTCCAAAATCCTATGTAGAAATTGCATTGGTTTTTGTCGAAGGAACCGGAAGGAGTTTACTTACGTACTTACTCACTGAGGCACTCTATTGCACACAGTAAGTAGAATATATGTCAGGCTGAGATTTAATGATCCCTGTAGGGAAATTAAGTATACATGTGTACACATACAGGCATGTACACACACACACATTTCTATTTGCCTCCTTTTGATCCAGTGGCCTAACAGACGCCTCTGTGTCCTTCTCTCAGCAAAGCCAGTTTATACAGCCTCTGATTTATGAGGCTGATGCATGCAGCCAAAACAACGCCTCTGACCTCTTTTCCCACAGTTCTCTGCTCTTCTGTATATCAGGAGATGCTGAGTAGACAATATTTGTCATAGTTGGTGCAATAACAGTAGACCTGTGTCAAACCTGTGTTTGCCAAAACCCTTTGGAGACTGTTTTGGCATACACTATGGGGCAATATGTTATGCGTATGCGTACCACAACATCAACAGAGCCAGAAAGTTTAGATGAGTTTAAGATTTAAATTACCAGGCACAATTGTAATTGCCCTGCTGCAGTAAATTATATATATCTAAGAAAAGACTACTTCATGATATGAGGGAATTGGTCTGCGTGGGAGACTGGAGCAGATTCTGAAAGAGGGATGGATGCTGTACAGGATGGGCCTGAGAGTACAAGGTTAGGCAACGACTAAAAGCAGAGACAGGTCCCTTATTGAACATTAGATTGATTGAAACTCAGAAGGTGAGCATGTTTAATGACAAATGGAATAGGGGACTAAATGCAGGGACTGTAAAAGGTGTTTAAAACAAAATTCATACAACCTGGTAACATTAGGGAGTACGATTATTGTTGAGCAAACAGATCCCAGGAATAACAGGCCGGCTGAATATTATATATTAGATTATTAGCTAAGCAGATCAAAGCAACTTAAACTCAAACTGGTGGTAGTCTTTCCCCATACTGTACATACTTGGATTACATCCATTATTTAACAAATTACAGATGAACAGAGGGGGATTTGTGATTTCTTTGGCTTCTAGTATTTGAGAGGTTTTTATTATTGATAAAATCTTTGTGGTCATATGAGTAAATTAAACTATTACATTCCTCCACATTGGCTTTAATTTTTGATAGAAAGCAGAGAACAGTTTACACCGCAAAAAAAGTAAATGTATTTCAATTTAAGAAATGTAATTGTAATCTGTAACGTTGAGTTTTCTGAAGTTTTCTTCAACTTTAGTCCAGTAAAACTCCTGATTGTTGATCCATGTGTTTTGACTTATTGTAAGAGAGAACTCTCACAACACCAATGGAATAATAAATCTCTTGCTATGATGGACACTGTTTGTAGTTCAGAGGGTGCTGCCGAGCCAAGGCTGAGTGATCTGGGCTACAGTTTGCAGGAGAGCCTCTTGGGTTCACATTGTTTTCTGATGTTGGCCGAACAGAAAAGTTATGAAGGCAAACAAAAGACCTCAGAGGGATTTTGCATCATCTAGATGGGTGTGAAGGGTCATCGGGGGTCATGCAGACCCCTTAACTCCCTCCCGGTGATTCACATTATAAATGTCCACACCTTCCACTCACTCACTTCTTTTTCTTCTGATCATTTGCCATATTTTCCCCTTGTGGCAGATTATTTCCATCTCCGTCTCCAGTGCCATTTACTTTCAGACTATCTATCTGTAAGCACATGCACTTGTGCTCTATGTGTCCACAATTATATACTGCTAAACATTACAGAATCGCATCAAGACCCTTATCGGAAACACATGTCCTGGGCGGAACTTCCTTAGATCCCCAAATTAATACCGAAACAAATCCAAATATTATGTTCTCTATTATGAGCGCTGAAAAGCTAATGAAAAACAACAGCAAAAAGGAAAAGCGTCTCAATTCTGTTTCCTCAATCTTGCCAACAGCTGGGAAACAAAAATCGACCCCGCGTCACCTCAATTTCTCCCCTCAAAGAGTGAGGAGATTTAGCAGAATTACTGGAAATTACATGTTGAATTAAAAGACCATTTAATCTTGAAAAAGAGGGGCTATGACAAAGACTAAATAGGATGCAGTGCCAACAAAAGCTCTGTTGGCTTAACTACCCCTGCCACCCTGCAAAATGTTACCACTTTTATTATATTCTTTTTCCAGTAAAATTTCTTTTTTCCCCTCCCCTCAGCTTTTCTCAACTTTTCTTCTAATGGATGTCATTTGTCAAAAGGGGGAGATAAACACACTTTCAGCTAAGAAGACACTTTTTTTCTCCCCCTGAATTTTTTGGACTATGGTTGTTAACTCCTCTATTTTCACATAATGATTCTTAATTCAAGTTTCTCGATACACAATCTCCCAGTGACGCTTTTGGGCTGCTGTCCACAATGACAGTCTGTTGTATATCTAACTGTTCACCCTGAACTCATGCAGTAGTCACACACACAAACACACTCACTCCATCATACTATGCTGACACATATACACTGACAGTGAGCCACATTTACACACATACATCATTTTAACATGCTGACCCACACACATACACATGGACCCACACACACACACACACACACACACACACACACACACACACACACACACACACACACACACACACACACACACACACACACACACACACACACACAGTGAACTGTGCTTGACTTGTGCAATCTGTTCCATTGGAAGGCCCACACCTCATGTTACAGTCAATTATGAATCTCAAATTGTGTTTACATTCTGTCGTTAAAACCAATGTAAGGTGATACTTAGATGAATTGTCATGTCTACATCTTACCCAGTTAGATTGTATTAAAGATAACTGGATTAAGAGCAAGTTTCTTTTGAAATAACTTCTTTCCTGTTTATTTAATTTGGTTGCCATGTGGTGTTTTGATTCTGCATTCTCATCACATGACGTTAACCAGACGCAAGGCGACGTGTTTTACAAAAAAGCGGAATGGCTCGAGGAAAAGTAAGCGATAGACAAACAGCTGTTGCAACATCGTCATAGTAGAGCTGGAGTTAATTCACAAATTAATCTGAGCAACAAATACTAACAAAGTCACTCAATTTCCTCATTACATGTACTGTATAATTAGCCTGGAGGCTTGCACACATTCTCAAACTTACACTGGAAGTACCTTGTGCCTGATGTAAACATGGAATACTGGGGAAGCACTGGTATCAAGTAGCTTAGAAAATCAATTCAAGTCATTAAGAGCTAATTTTATTTTATTCAACTGTACACTCATTTCAGAAGGAACTTTAAATCTACTTCATTTGAGAACTTTGGTTACCAATTACTGATTGGTCTCTAAAATGCAACTAGTTGTAATCGACTGTTGCACCCAAAATTATAGTTCACATTGTTGTTACACTTGTACTTCTATTCAAAACTCATACAGTAGATACAACTTTTCCTCAAGTAAACTTTCACAACATACTTATGACAGTACATTTACACTGCAGAATAGATGCTTTAATTTAACCTAGGTATTCCAAATGTGTTTTTAAACATTTGAGCTGTTATGTACAAAAAAGCATCACAATGTAAATCAGCTAACTGTGACCTGCAGTAAAACTCTGCAAATGCATGGGCTGCTCTTCTCCCCCCACAGGATTTCAGTGTGAGCAGAAGTGTAGCGAGTTGAAGGGGCCTCTCTCCTCCTACATAGTCTGGCTAAAACCGCCAGAGACAAGTCGGTTAATGATCTGAAATTCTGGAGGGTACAGGATGGTACATCCATCTTTCACTCTCCAATTTTTTTCTCTCTTCCGCCCTTCTTTTGCCCTTGTTTGCAGCAGACGTGTGTCTCTTCCAATCTCACATTTTCTTCACATTTGGAAGGGTTTTGGGTCACTGCCCATGGCACTGCGTTGAACATGTCAACTTGAGCTGTGCTGTGCTTATTGTCAGCGTCAGAAAGAGGGAGAAATTTGTAGTGCTTGGAGGGAAATTGAAGTAGCTTCTTACATGTGTATCTGTATTTAGAACAGTGTGCTTAAACTCAACCTTTGCAACTCATCTCTGACCAAATAACTAAAAAGGAAGACAGTAAGAAGGCAAAGAGCTAACAAAATATGGACAGTTTTCCCTCCACTTCTTTCAAGCAAAAACTCCTAAATAATAAAAGTGCAAATTGTCAATGGTTATTCTCTTGGTCAATAATGTTATCTCAAAATATTTCTAAAAGTTTGTATTACTGCAACATGTTTTGGAGTACCACATATTCAGCAAATCTTCCAGTAGTGCTATAAAAGTTGAATTTTTAATGAGATAGAGTTGACTGAAGAGTTATGTGTCCACTATATGGCTGTGGGGCATGAGGGGGTGTTTGAAACTTTCTTGGAGTGCCAGACTTTTTATACTCTGAGTTCAGCTATACATTTGCTGTGTGGGTGGAGCAGGTTAACAATTTCATCAAGTCAGACAGTGTCAAGAATGTGAATCACAGGACAGGAAAAGTTGAGGAAATTACACAAATCTCACTTATATTATTGCAAAGAAAATATTTTTGTCATTATACCTTCCTGTTGATGATGCTTACTAAGTAAATTGTGTTGTGCTGGAGAAAGATTTCTTATAACCTTTGTCATGGTACGACGTAACAGAAAAGACAAAGTGTTAAATGCTAAAATGTAGGATTTGTTAATAAACCCTTTAAACTTTGCATTTCCAATGTTGGATGGCAAGGTCCAGTAACCCTGATTTTATACTGCCATCTATTTGCTATAACACATCAATTCCACCTTATTTGTGGTCTAATTGCATCAAAGATACATTTCAAAGTCACTCAAATAATCAATCAAAATCATCTGCAGAATATTTAAACAGTTAAAAAGGCATCTGTTGTTCATATTTTATAACAAAACCTCTGTATTTCTTACTCACACAAACATGAACTACACTTCAAAACGTTTCTTGTTTCGATCATTCAGGTAGTCAGTCTCTCATTGGAATAAGACACCCCCCCAATATAAAAAAACACAGTTTCTACTTTGCCTCCGTAGTCACCCTGTGACTCAGTCATCTCAGTAAATCCAGTCTGTCCAATCGATTAGCCACCCCTCTCTAAGAGCCTCCCTAATGTTGGAGCTCTGAGAGGCCACTGTGCTTTCCACCTGTTCGGTGCAGATATGCCGCCATGACAATTGTTAGAGAGAATGCAAAGACGTCCATCAGAAACCGTCATGTGATAATGAACGAAAGTTTTAATGAATTCACCCTAATGGCTTTCTTTTGCTCCCCCATTGCTGAGTTCTGTGGGTTCTGATGGCGAACAGTTCATGGTAGCACACTGAGGCCAGCAGCCGTCTGTTAAGCCCAGCAGCTCTGAAACACTCTGATAAGACTGTGGAAGTCACTGAGCTACCACAACAGCTTACTAATTGAGGCCTGTGTCTCTTCCTCAGCTTTACTCCCAATTGTGAGGAGCATCCCTTTTGTTTTTATTGGCTGGAAACTGCTGTTATTATGCCTCTGTTAGAAAGTTGTCACAATGTAGAGGTGACTTTATACATGAAGTATGCCTTCTTTTGAAAACAGTCACGGCACTACAATTGCATTTTTTCAAAGCTGAGAAGATTAAGCCTTTCAATAAATGTTAGTTAAGTGCATGCACAAAGGGCTACATAATTAAGTAATGGACACACGTTTTTTGTGTAAAACCAGTTAGTTCAGGACCTTGCCAAGATGTCAATTAACATAACAGATGAGAAACATCTTTGTTAACACAGAGAAAGAAACCCATTAGCTTTGTATCAAATCCTGACATCTTGGCCACTATAGATCGTCTAGTCATAAAGCTAATATGCATTACACGAGACTCTGTCAGGAATCCATGAAGTGAATTAGTCTTAACAGGTCGGCTTGGCAGCTGCCAAGGCCTGGCAAGACGGCAAAAAGCTGTGTGTGTAATGTGTTCTGAAGACGGAGACTAACGGTTGTTTTCAATTAAAACAAATCAAAAATGTAGAATTTGGATTTACCTAAGGATTTTAACTGTATTTGGCGCATTGTTTATGTATGTTATGACGTATAAATCAGCAGTAGTAGAATAATCTTTGAGCAATTTCTGTTAAGTGTTATTAGGATTTTTGAGCTGCAATCAATGTCATGCTTTTTCAACAACAGAGACAAAAAACTTTAAATGAGAAAAACTCAATCATGAATTCAGCTGCATACCACAGTAAAGGTGACCACAGCTACAAGAAAGACTATGGCAGGTGATTTTCTCCGGCGTCCGGGACTGAGCTGGAATCTAATGCAGGTTAGTATTTTATTAGTCAGAAGGGACATTGACATGAGGAACAGTGTGTATAGTATATGCAGTGTAAGCCACGCATAGAATCCTATTATCAATACACTGCTCTCTTAAAACTGTGGAGTCCAGATGTCTTCACTCCAGTAATACTTGGAAACATCCATGGTCGAAAAGTCCAAAAACATCTGACAAATGACCCAAAGGAATCACAGAAATATATTAGAATGGAAACCAGGAACACTGAGCTAGTTGTTGTAAAAGCATGGCTTATGATTGGCAAGTGGAGATCAAACTCTCTCAGGTGTTTGAGAGGGAGGTAAAAATAGTCATATCATCTGCAAAATCCCTAAAAATGCTGTTTTTTTCAATTGCATATTGCATACATGTTTGTACTGTAGGGATGACTGAAAGAAAAAAGTGTAATTTAAATGTAATTTAGTCAGATAATTATGATTTTAAAACATTCAATATGATATCCATAACGTGCCTTCAGGGCCTTTGCAATTAATCTTTAACATTAGAAAAATGTACCTTTCTAATTAAAAATATTTGTCTTAATGGAGGAATTCGCTATTTGATTACATTTTAAGCATTTATATGATGTTCTAAACCTTAGTTAAGCCACAAATAATGAAGTAGAGGTTTAACATTTTGCCACACTGTATATCGCTGCAGAGATTGCATTTTATAACCTTTATGAATTGCTTTCTTACACTAGGAGATTATGATGTGCAGCTGTTGCCTTGGTTTTCTTTGTTGACCTTTCTTTGAAAAGTGCTGTCAAAATATGAACATATCATACTATAATAAAAAAAGAAATTCATTCACAAGGCCTGTCAAGGGTGCAGCCCGTTTTATAAACAACTAATTCTGACTTTAAAAGCTTGCAGATTGGTGTTCTTTGGAGGGTGAATTTAAATAAAATGATCTTCTGTATTTTCAAAAAAAAGGTGCTGTACAAACCCAGAGCGCTGTTTTAAAATGCCAAGAGGATTAATGGCTATGATAAGTGGGGTTGGTGTATTAAGCTGAGTCCTTTGAGTGCTGCCATTTCTATTTCAGCTATAATTTGTGGAACATGGATTTAAAGTATTACAAAGACAAAAAGAGTAAAGGCAGGAGAGACAGAGGGGAGAAACTGTGTTTTATAAGAAAACAGTGCAAAGGTTCCAGCCTCTCTGGGCTCGATGTGCCTGGATGCCGGGGAACTACAGTGAAACAGACGGAGAACAAACGTGAACACAGGCAGACATTCACACACGCACACTGGGACTGTTTCTGCATGACTGGAGGTACATGTCGCGAGCTGCAGCGGGGGCAGAGGGCAGATGGTGTTATTGAGGTGGGAGGTTAAAATGTAGAAAGGTAGACAAGGTCTGTGTGTGGTTGTGTGTTTGTGTTCATAGAAGGCTCTTGGAGCTGTTTGCACTTCTCCCATTTTGAAGGTAAAATACAGTTACAATGACTGACTCTCTACAACATTTGGTTTACTAATAGTGATGGGACTGGTATCTAACTTGTCTCATGAACCATAGTTTCTGCTTTTATTTTTTCATGATTTTGTCAAATAAAATGTTTACTGCTATAACTCTATGTCAACCATTCACTTAGAGATACAAATATTTTAGGAATATTTTCACACTTTTGGAGAGGTAAGCTTTAGTTCATAATCTTGATAACACAAGATAATGTGGTCTCTCTCTATACTCACTGTCAAAGAAATAAAAAGGATGTGGGATAAATGGTAGGATGTCTCCATCTAGTGTTCATTGCTTTCTTTTTTAGCAGTACAGCTTTCTGAACATCAAAAGTACATTTGTATTGCTTTTTTGTCACTAGCACCATTACAATGAATTCCAAATTCCTGCTTGAAAAGTAAAAGTGCATACATTGTATTTGCATTTTGTGGGAAACAATTACTTGTTCAGACAAACAAACAAAAAATGATTATGCTACTAGGATTTTATAAGAATTAAGAGCCAGTGAAGTTAGGTTTATTTAAGTCACTAGACTAGAGACAGCCGTTTTTTTCTTCCTCTCAGCATAAAGCATAAGCAATACTGTGTGGTTCACCTTTTAGTCTCCTCCTGTTATTTTTACGCACACTTGATACCAGCAAGCAGAAGACCCAAGATCACACTTCAGAACGCAGAGTGAAAGTAAAAGTATTTACTTAAATTGGGGCACAGTTATAGACAGATAATCAGTCCAGCAAGTAAAGGTATCCTAAACGTGATAGAGAGTTTAAAATACTGACACATGATAAAAAAAAGAATGGGAATAACACTTCAACGTTGACAAAAACTGAAAAGACAAAATGCCACAGATAAAGGAGCACCAACAGACTACTGTAAATAAACGAGGGGGTTACACCCATTGCCCCTTCATTTAACCATTCGTTAATGGTTCCTAATGATGAATAAAATAGAAGCAAAAAGCAGTAGGAACTGGGAAATATTTTTTTTGTCAAATATGATACAATTCCAAATCAAAAATGTATTTCAAAAACTCGGAAAAGTCAAAATGCATTCTTTGTGCTGGCATCTGTAAACCATTTTCTTTCTACTTCTTTCTTTCCCATCTCCCACAGTTTAGTAAGAATCCGAGTCCCATTTTTGGCTGTAACCAGGAGATAGTTCTTGTTGTCAGGATATTTTTTTAAATCGTACCGGCCATAAACCAGAGACTGGCACAACCCAACGAGCACCAGCAGGTAGAGGCTTTCCCTTTCATCTTCATTGAGTACCATGATGCTCTCCCAACCTGTAAGTATTGCTCCACCTACATCCAATGGACTGGGGTTCTCAAGCATTGTGTACGCAATTGTTATTGCCAGTTCAAATACATAGCAATCATTCATGAGGGAAGAAAAGTCCAGCATGCCTGACACCTCATGACGACCGTTTCCTACAGGTGTCACAATGATGTTTGTGGCGTTTGTGTCTCCATGTATTATTCCTATGAAAAAATAGAATAAACTTTGTGTCATAGAGGGAAAACAAGCAATTGATATCTGTTACCATAGAGGTAATGGCTCTGTTTATCTCTTTTGGATTTGCTCTGGTCAATTCGACTTTAGGAGCATTGGAAGAGAAATTGGCCATAATTGCGTGAAACAAATTGAATGGTAATCGGGCCAATGGCTGAGCAATTTCAATCACAACTGCAAATTTCAACTTTCTGGTGTTGCTAGAGATGAAAGAGGAGGTCGGGAGATCCGAGACAGAAGGACTCATCCTTTGGGGATCTGTAGAAAATATGACCTTACCCTGTCGAGGAGTTGTGGAGATATTTCACCACGAACAAATGTTGTGGACCCATAGAGGGACAGTAATACTCAATACAGCAGTTTTAAGGTGTTGAGGAAATATTTTCCAAGGTCCATAACTTTGACCCAGTTTATCAGTTCATACTGTCCTGACTGAGCACACGCACCTGTAACCTTGGCTGCTGTGCTCTCAGTGTTTTGTCTCCCTGTTCCTCCCTGTTGGCGTCAGCTGATAGAGGTGTTATCATTCTATCTTGTTAAGCACAATGTTGATTATTCTCTCTGAACTAGCTAAATACATGGGTCTGGGGTAGAGTTCTTCAGATTAGACGTGGCAACTCTACCGTGAAGTCAGAACCTCTGGCTCTTGGACTTGTTTTGTGAATTTTCTGGCCGAAGCTCCTAAATAAACCATCAGTGTTTGACATCAAAGCTCCAACTCACCCCATGTCACTCCGACTGTATTGCTACACAGAAGTTTCCCTTACATAAGGTAATTGGAAGATTGTGGTTAAAATAATGGTTAAATGGTGACAAAATATAAATGATTGCACATGGACCATAGACTACACGTTGTTGTGGCTCCCTGTACAAAGGTCACACCGTTTCTAGCATTGTCATTGTGGAATTGTCAAATATCATTCTTTAGCATTCTCGACTGGATTAGCATGCACCCTGTTAACAATTACAGGATCATAACTTAACCAAACAAGCAGAATCTTGAACAGAGTGAAATACTTAACCATAGGAATGCAGAACATAACACAGTAGAACATGTATTACCTTTTTGGAAAGAGCTGATTTTGGGCTGCACGTGTGATTTAAACTGTTCGATGACTGCTTTGATCACTTCCTGCAGGGGATCTCCATCCATCACTAACAGGCAGCGCTCTTTGAGATTAATGTTGGATGAACTCCATTCTTCATCACAATTATTGTGTAAGACATCCAGGTTTGGAGATTCCAGCTTGGAGAAAAATGGCAATGTTTTCAATAGTAACACAAGGCAATTCAAAGTGCTTTACAACAATTAAAACATTAAGAACATTAAGAAATAGTGCAGCAGAAACATATTAAAAAATGCCCTTTTAAAACACTAATGTAAAAGCAAAAAAAATAACACAGGTCCATGAATAAAAAGTACATAAAAAGTAGTAAATCATTTTGTATGCTTTTTTTTTAATCAAATCCTTTTGATCCGTCTGACGGACATTTTAAGTGGACATAGTTGGCGTGTTAGCCAATATTTGTACTCTATAGCTCTACATCAACTAAACTGACAATATAATTCGGTCTTTAGCAGACAAAACTTGAAGACACATAAAATACAGCACCTTTAGAACAGCTGGATGTGTATTAGAAATACAGTATGTGGAAAGATACAAGTGTTACTTTTGCTCTTACTTTTTGCAATGTCTTGTCCATGAAAGCAATTAACCTGCCCACATGATAAAGATCTTGCATAGTGCCTGGAGATTCTGCAAGGGTTTTTCCCAGGAAGATAAGTCATCAGCCTCACACAGTAGGTCTGAGACCCCATGTCCGCAGTCTAGTAAGGTAAGGTGGATACACAAACAGGAACAT